>NC_048279.1:24389561-24689561 GCF_009762535.1 Notolabrus celidotus
TCACTGAGAGGAACATATTAGACTATTTAGGAACTAAATTAGGAACCAAATTTAGACTGTCATACCAGCTTGATCATCAATGAAAATGTCCTGGAAATGTCCTGGAAAACGATCTCTGGAAAAGAGTGGGAACCCTGCATCCTACATCATGCCTCCTACATACTGCACTCTAATTATGTACATAAAAATGCTGTTTATGATCTAACTTATATATTCCTGCTGTGTTCTATAACATAATATATAATTTTTTTTGCCATGATACAGTATATGGTGGCAAAGTACCGCAAATGTTCTATGGTCAAAAACATTTCCAAGTCTAATTCAACAACATTAAAAATGTGCATAAATAAATGAAATAAATACTGCAAGATGCCAAACTATAAACATGAACAGTAAACACTACAAAACCACAAAAGTGCAAATGTTTCATGGCAAATGTATTCCATGCCAGCAGAGAGAGCTAATTAAGATAGCATTATATTTTCATGACAGAGTGAGAGAGTATTAAGGCAACTGTTAAGGCAACAGATTATCAGACCAACATTAGGATCAGTTTCTTAGCTACTCTTCCTTTCATGTGATAAAACAATTTAAGCACAAGGAGCTTGAGCGTACCACACTCAAAGAACTGAAGCTCTCCTGTTTTCCAACATGTCATTTTTAGTTTTTCTCTGAGATTTGGATCACGCCAACATAAAAAGCATAAAAGTAATCCATCCATCCATTATCTTGATCGCTTATCCCGTTTTGGGTCACAGGGTCTGGAGCCAATCCCAGCTCACTTCAGGCGGAAAAGCAAGGTACACCCTGGATAGGTCGCCAACCTACCACAGGGCAATAAAAGTAATGTTAAATTCAATATGACTAGGTCACTCAAGTCAAATGTATAAATCATGCAAATACAAGCTGCGTGCTTCCGTCACTTTCTATGCAGCACTTTTGTGTATAAAAATCCAGGGAGCGTGGAAATGTTCGTATTAAAGTACCTTTAGTACCACAGCAAATTTGTGAACAGTCTTTTCAGTAGGGGTGTAAATCACCAGTTTCATTATGATTACACATTATAGCAATCATTTAGACAAAAAAGTGAAATTCATCAATATCACAAAGTCTGCAACAATAAGATTTCAGTATTATTCAGGGGCCTACGATCGATTTCAGCAATATAATGTATCCATTCAACATGATCTGTGACATTTCACAAAAAAGAAAATAAACTTCAATTTTAGTAAAATGAAACAGTTTGATGACATGCTTTGACTTTGTTAGGTCGTGGGTAAACATGTTACCATCCATAGTAACAATTCTGTTGTTGTTTCCTCTCAATGCACTATCATATGCACACATTTGATCCTCTCTGAGTCATGTGGATAAGTACTAAAACCATGGTTACTTATAGCATTGATCCCTGGAGTGCACAGTAGTGGAGCAATAATGAGTTGACATGTCTGACTGTGTGTTGAAGTAATGCAGAATACCACAACACAGGTTTAAACCAATTCAACATTATGTGTCTATAGAAAAAAAATCCAAATCTCTTTCAGGGTCAGTGGCTCAGTGACATCATTCACTGCTTCGGTTACTTTCTACAGTTTAACTTGCTTCATTTTGTTGGTAAGAACAGAGCTTGGGCTTTCCTTTTGTCAGAATGATTAACCCCTATTTCAGGTTCACTGTGGGTAAAAATTGTTTCTCCTTTTTCAATAGCTTCTTGAATGCTTTGCATATTTCGCCTCAAAACTAAATTAAATGATGGGTGTTTCATATGCAAACTCAGCAAATGGGGATAAGTTGGGAGCTAAAATGTATGCTCAGCCAAAAAGGTTAATGTCCACAATTTGTTATGTATTTTTTTTTATAAATTAAATTTGATGAAACAACTGTGTTTGCTTGTTTCCTGATTTGTGATTATACACAGCTCCATACATAAACATACCCTGAGGGAGGAATTCACTGAGAATGCACCAAGAATTGCACATCATTTTCTCCCACAATCTGTTCTACCTAAAGGCCCAATTCACAAATCATACTGCACCAGTGATATTCAAGAGTAAAAACTCCAAACATAAAGTTTGACAGATCTGGGCAGTTTGCTCTGGTCTGATGGTGGAGATGAGCAGTAATCATCTACACTCTCTTACACACGGAGAGCTCAACTCTCTCCACATATAAATGATGGGCTGATTGGGGTGGGGACATTTCGTTCACACTAGTGTATTGCAACCCCAATTCCAAAGGAGTTGAGATGTTGTGTTAAACCCCTCTGTATATGAGGGGCGCGCCTAGACCACTAGGCCGACGACGCCCCGAGTCATGTCTGTTTTAAATGCTAAGACTCCAAAGCTAATGGCCATCTATTAATGTTTTCAGCAGTGGCGGTTCTGGGGAGGGGCTAATAGGGGCCAGTACCTCTGTAAAACTGAACCTTGACCCCTGTGGCCCCCCCTCCACACCAAAATATTATTATAGAATAAAAAAAGCTTCGGTATCGCGCCGATGTTACAGGCGGAACACATGGCACTTGGTTCCAGTCCCTTAGAGCGCTATGGGAGTGTAAACAGCAAAACAGCTGCTGTCAGTCTGCATTTTGATATAATACACAATAGTATATATGTCCAGTATAAGGATGCACTGATGTTTTGCCAGTTTGTTCTCAGCCGGTCCTCGCCCTTCTCAGTACTTTTTGTCAGGGTTGAATGTGTCCCTCTGACAACACCCTTGGCTCCAGCCTGGCCCCCCCAGTAAAATTGGTCTAGAACTGCCACTGGTTTTCAGCCTTGTCCTTTTTGTAAAGAGATTCTTCCAGATTCTCTGAATCTTTTAATTATGTATTGTAGATGATGAAATGCTCAAATTATTTGCAATTTAACATTCAGGAATGTAATTCTGGAATGACTGTACAATTCCCTCACTTATTCTCTCACAAAGTAGTGAATCTTTTCCCATCTTACCTCCGAGAGCTTCTCCTGGTGTTTTTTCTTTGTTACAACAAAACCTTTCTCAGTGTTTTCTTGACCAAGTCCCAACTTTATTAAAACATGTTGCTTGCATTTATTTTTGGTCAAACAATAACATGTTAATCATCACATTCTGTTTTTAACAACATGTTATACAGCGTCCCAACTCTTATGGAACTGGGGTTGTAAATGGTATATTAGCTCCCCTCTGGAGCAAGCCAACAAGAGCAGCTCATTCAAACAAACAAACAAACAAACAAACAAACAAACAAACAAACAAACAAACAAACAAAAAATCATTCTGTTCAGGTCGGCTCAGATGCGGTATTTGTTCTGCAGAGTAGTTTGTGAATTAAACAGTGTCATTTTAATCTCATTTACACAGAATTAGGGGGCTCAAAAGCTGCACAATCCTAAATGAATCAGGACCAGAATGTTCAAGATTTTGCCCCAGGTACACTCCTGTCTGTTAAAAACTATGGTATTACAGATAGTGACAGCAAAAGCACAGAACGAAAGGCCTTAAAACAGCAGTCATCAAACTAATGGGTTACATCACACATCTACTGCAGGTAAAATCACAAGATGATGACTAAAAATCTAAACGTTGAAACCTGCAAGACTTGATTTCATGTTTTTATTGTGCAAGTTAAGACTTGTTAATGGTAAGGCTGTCCGTATAACATATAGATTGAATTAGTATTAGAAGGACTCAGAAATAAGTGTTCAATAACTGATGCCCTTCAAATAGCAGAACCCCCAAAACTCTCTACAGCTCTCTGGGAGCCAAATAATGCCGTCTAACTGCGCCTACTTCTTCCTCTTATCAATTCAGTGGGCCATTAATACGTTTTTAAAATATGGCAGTGACTCAGTGTGATCACACCTGCCTTCACTTTTTCTTTTGGCCAGAACTATGTTAGAAAAGTTAGTTCACTTTGGTACACTTCTGTTTGGTTCATTTGGGTTCATGTTATTTAATTTGGGTTGAATCATAAACAGAGACCATATGTGCAGTAGATACTTTGTATCTATCAGAGGTCCTCAATAGGCGCCCCTGGGCCGCATCCGGCCCGCCGACCGCCTATTTGTGGCCCTCGTACTGTTATTCCTTCACTATATGTTTTGGTCTGTTCAGCACGTGTGTACCGTGACTTGTCTCCATGCCAACGACACGCAGACAGCATGTTTCTGGGTCACTTAGAGTTCACTGCTGCGACTACATATCAAGTATTTATTTTTGGTCACCCGTCATTCCAAAATCCACATCTGTTTCCAGCCTCTTTATATTTACAAAACAGGTCTGTATAATGCAGTTTTGAACTATTTAGCTAATTACTTAAGGCAGTATCATAATATGACCAGTTTTGCCAAAAATTGATTTTATTTAATGAACCATTGTTATATTGCTCAATTATTTAACATTTCCATCATTTCTTTCAGTTGTTGTGGGCTTTATTAACTAGTTACTGGTTGTACTGGATATATTTCGGGAGCAACCTAAGTTTCAGTCCTGATAAATCAGTGGTTAACTACCTTTTCAATCATTTAAAATGAAGTTCTTATTGTCACAATGGGTAAAAAAAGAAAAAAACATTAAGGGCCCATGTGCTGAAATAAAAATATTTTTTAAACAAGGAACACATATAAAAGGTAAAACAAAACTTACTTAGAGATGGTGATTAGCAAAATCCAAAAGGTGAATACAGAGAAACTATACAAACAGGGCAATCAAACACAGGTGCAGCAAAAGACACAGGTGAAAATAATTAGGGTAATTAAAGTGGAGGGAAACACAGGAGGGCAGGAAGTAAAACTAAACCAGACACGCAGGGAGCAAGAACTACAAAATAAAACAGGAAACACTGTAGACTAAACTAGAAAAACAAATAAAAATATGCACACACACACACACACACACACACACACACACACACACACACACACACAAGGAAAGAAACAGGAAATCAAAGACAGATCACAACACAAAGATCATACAACACTAAACAAAAACAACTCATGATACTAATAAGCGTTGATAGGTCATAATAGGACACACTTGGAGATGCTGTGTAACAATAAACTATATAATAGTAAGTTTCTCTTTGAGTTACCTCTGTCCAACTTTGAATCTCTGTTTACTTTATAATACACAGTAATTTATATATTCATACTATTAAACCGACATAAGTTTCATAGTGAGTTGCAATGAATGTCTTATTAAGACATCAGGAACAGGGGAATTCCCCCCTGAATATTTTAATCATCATATAAGTGAAAAGGTAAGTAAGCTCAGGCAATCTTGAACTAAATTAAGGCCGATTTTAGTAAAACAGAGAAGGGTCTGTCAGTTTAAAACAACATTAAAAAATATAGTTCAATTATGAAATTAAGTTGTTTAAGATGATTGAAAATTGCAGTTTTTATTTTTAACAACAACTTTTACTGATTCAAATCTGACTGACGTGACTCAAGTAGAAATCATGTCACACAGAGGTAGTTTCTTTATACATTTTAAAACTAGTACAATTCTGTCATTCAAATGAAAGAGCTGGAGGTAACACAGGCTAATGTGAATAGTTCACTGACATCCATCTTTATCCTTTTTTTGTATCTTTTTCATATTTCCCTTGAAAACAGGTAATCAATTCAGTTCCATGTTTGTTGTGAGTAATGTTACAAATCACCCTACAACGGAACATTATTGGAAACTATAGTGTACATTTAAGTAGAATACTTGACACACCTACAGCATGGGACAAATAATATGCCTTTACATAAACCAGAGTACTAGTGCTCTTTCCCCAACAGGTAATGAAGTTGGATTAATTTGAACAGCTAAAGAGGGTCCATCCTTGTTCCTGTAATGATAGGGTTTGAGTGAAGTGTAAAGGTTAATTAGACCATATCCAATTTTAATGTGTTCAGGTAGTGCTTAATATAGGTTATATGCTCAAATTTTTATCATCTGCAGTTCAGTCAGTAGTTTTCATCTATCAGTGCTGAAAGGAAACTTCTCTCATTGAACCACTTCATGAATAAAGGTGAGTTAAATGGATGGGGGACTATACTTTACACGTCCTAATATTCATATGATAAAAATCAATAAGTGCATTTTAGTGTGGTTTGATGTTTATTCACTATATATGTCTGGACTTATCATTAAATGATTCAAAAATTAACAGTCCAATTGATTGTTATTTAATCAATAGTATATTATATATGTCTCACAACGTGCATAGTGAGCAGGCCATAATGCGAATTACATCAAGTGAGCAAGACCTGCAAAGCAGAGGGGTCTTGTCTTTCCATGAAGGGATTCTAATTCATGTAACCACCTGCTTACTATACATTATCCACTTATAACCCTGCCACCAACAGAAGCTATAAAAAGTTGACAAAAAAATGATTTAAGGTTGATTTTGTTGATTTTAAAATTACTTATGTGAACAGCTTAAAAAATAGTTCCTCTGATTCCACAGTTGGTAACTGTGGATTCAGTAATGTTTGGCTTCCAAGGCAATGGATTCCTCTCTACCTACCTATGGGTCAAATTAACATTTAACTGAGCATTTCACATCGTGGTTGAGTCAGGGTCAAACATTAGCCTGCTTATTCGCCAAGTTCAAATTTAATTTAATGTTTTTATTGAAGGCAATGTTAGACAAAGTGAACAAGACTTCTGCAAGATCATTAATGATGACTTTTGTTGTAATTCAACTCTCCTTCTTTGAGCTTTGCAGTTGATGCACCTTCAAAAAAACAATTGAGGTAAAGTCACAACTTTATTGCTTTTGTAACTACCCCTCATGGTTTAAGTTACATTGTAGAGATTGGCAACTTAGAGATGTACTCACCAGCTCTGCTTCTGTATCCTGGATTGCAGATAACTATCTCTAAAGTCTGAAATCTGAAGTTATCCACTCATTAGTAGTCCATCAATTGTGATTTAGTCCCTGATGTGTTTTATTAATCTTTGGAACTTACTCTGTTCTTTCTTGTACCTTATGTAAAGTGTTCCCCATTGTGCCAGCTTTATTATCATATCATATCTGACATACTGCAGTGCAAAGCTGCCAGTTTTATCAACAGCATGCCACCTGTTTCACTGGTGAGAAAAAAACAAAACACAATGCACATTTAATTTGATCTTAACACATCTTGAGACTAGGATTGAAGGGTACAGTATTGTAGCACAGCTGTGTACAGACTATTTATACAAACCACCTGCCAGTCTGTTTTTCACATCATCTGAGGTGCTACACAAAGCAAAAAGCTAGAAACTGGTGCGATAAAATGTTTTTGAAGAGATTCCAGTTTATTAGAAACGCAATTTCACCACCTCAAAGTTCCACTTCACACTCAATTTGCAGCAGTGAAAAAACGACGGCTCGGTCAATACCGTCTGAGGTGGAACATTCCGGATAAAAATTGGTCAACCTGTGAGCCCCTTAGTGTGGCAGGGCAACATTTGAGCACATATTAAGTCTGTCAGATCTGATAGCTGTGGTGTGGGACCTCGTCAGCTCTTTCCCATTGATATAAATCTTCACAATTACCGTGACATTTTGCTTTGGCTAAATCAAGTGCCGGCTCTTTCAGAAAAAGTGTCGTGTCAGCAGCGGGCTTGAGCATCCTGGGACCCTCATTCCCCAGATAGCATTCAGCGACAGACTGGGGCTTTGATACGCGCAGAATAGAATCAACACCAATTTAGTTTGGAGTGCATACTAGATACTCTCAGATTAGAGCTGAGGTTGATGGGTGCAAACCAGGTAGAATCACAAAATAAACATTTACTCTCTCGTCTTCATGCTTCAGGTCTGACAGCTTTGACAGGAATTTTTTCGACACTTTTAGCAAACACTGATTGAACTCTGTGACAGACAGTGAGGTCAATTACAAACCAACAAAACAAGTAAGATCCTGTGATTCTTTTTGTGTTTGTATGACCATTTTCCATCAGAAAACAGGGACGCGCTGCCTCCACAAACTTGCTCTGTTTTGCAGTGGCCATCTGGAAAAAAGCTGCTCCCTGTTTGCTTTTTCTTAACTCTTAAGCCAGCCTCTGAAGCCTCGTCTAGCTTCTGTCAGTCAAAGCTGTGGTGGAAACCCACACGTTTCCCACGTGCCCCACCACATTCATTAACAGTCCCTTCCCACATGAAGAGATATTCTCAGCTCAAGGAAGAGAGGGAAGGACGCAAAAAGAATATGTATGAGAAACAGAGATATAGAAAAATGAGAAAGACTGAGTTTTCTTTCTGTAGCTCTCTCTCTCTCTCTCTCTCTCTCTCTCTCTCTCTCTCTCTCTCTCTCTCTCTCTCTCTTTTACACAGACAGGCAGAAAACCCTCTGTGGATTGAATCACACTTTTGAGTACAGAAAAAGGGTCCATACAGGTCAAATGTGACACATAATCCTGTGTGATTTGATTATACGCCTCCTGACTCGACACAGCTACACCACCTCAGTCTTTCATTACAGGGGGGAGGAGAGTTGGGGCAGAATGGGCTCATCATGAAGAGGCAGTCACGCATCCTGACTCGGTCTAGACAAAAGATCTGATAGCCTCCATCCGTCATCTTTCAGTATCCTGCTCATGCTCCACTGACGGTAGGAAGGAAGTGTACCTCTGCACAGGAAGTTTACACAGTGCTCCGTCTCCCAGGAGTCGTCCAGCTCTTCAGCAGAGAGAGGCAAAGGCCTGACATCTTCTGGTAAAATACTACTGCAAATTCCAAAGCGCAAAGTACACAGTGAGACCAAGCAAAGAGACAACATTCACAGGTCAAGGTCTGATGCAGCTTTGAATGCCTGTCAAATATGTCTGCCTGCATTCTCAGCTCAGGTTCATTTGCAGAATTTAATCTGCCGTTAAACAGAAACATTACACAATGCTTCCCCTGCACTCCCAAGCTTCATTATCACTATTTATCATGCAACAGAGTGCTGTGAGTGTTTTCTTTGTTGTCTTTATGATTACCTTTCACAGTTAAGTCATCAGTCATCTGACTCATAAATCACCTCAGATACTACTTTGAAGAATAAAATCAATACTTCAAAGAATGTCACATTTACCTGGATACAATGACACAAAAATATAAGATTTTGGAGAAATTAACCTCTTTGTAAGTCTATCAAATAAGGGGGAAAAGGTTGAAGCACCATCTTCTCAATAAAAGTCCATAATCAGAATCATTGTCTATTACTGTTGATGTTTTAATTTTAAAAATAACTCTTCATTTACATCACTTTTGGGATAAAAAAAGAGTATTCAAGACCTTATTTTACTGTAATTTTATAATGAATCCTTAGAATTGGCATTATGGTCTATAGTCTGCTGATGTTTTACATTTAAAAAATGATCCTCATTGAATCATTTCCATCATAAAAAAAAACTTGCTTTATTGTAATTTGATGACAAATTTTAAGCAGTTTGGCATCACACAGCATTTTACAACATCAACAACAATGTTTGGTGTGTATCTCACTTCCAGCATGCTTGGGGCTCTGGCTCCAGGGCTGTACATCGGTTTTATCAGGTGGAGCAGCAATATTGCTATGCCACCCCTGCTGCTGACCAAGAAACACATTCAACGTAACATTAAAGGTCAGGTGTGCACAGTCTTTCTGACAGGAGTGACGGTTTGATACAGACGGTTGTGGTTGTAAAGGTTTAATGACTCTTGTGTTAATGGTTGTTGCCTTTTTTCCCTCCATTCCTCCTCTACTCTGCTAATCCAGCTCAAAACACCGCAGAGGCCACATTTGTCTGTATTTTTATGGTGTTATATTGCGTCTTCAAGAAAAACAACAACAAAAAAGAACACAGGACATAAATCTGCATGATAAGAACTAACTATTGTTAGGACAAAGGGATACCTTAAGCCTCCTCTTCTTTCCTTTTCTTTATTTTGTTTGACTAATTCTCATGTGGGAAATTGGGATTGTGTTCAGTTGTCACTGGTTTGTCCGACACTGTTAAACGCACCCATGAAAGGGGCTTGTTTGACGTCACCTGATTGAAGTGATGAGCTGCAGCTGGGAAGCAAAGAGGACGCTAACTCGTCAGGACGGGACTCAACCAGAGACGACCACAAACCTTTGGAGAACCAACAGCACTTTTTAAAGACTTATCCCAACCAAACAAAACAACTATTAAACTCATAACAAGACGCTTGGGCTCGCCCCTTGCCCCCCACACCGACCAGTATATTCCCCGGCAGACCGGTGCAGGTGAGCGGACCCCCTTTTCAGTTTTCCCCTACCGAGAACCAGTCCTATCACTGTTCAGGCTAGGGCTTTTAGGTGTCATCCATACCTCTACTCGGGGAAGTCCGTAACACTATAATGACAGAGAGCGCGTTTAAGAAAAAGTATTTGATGTGTATTTTGATTTTAATGGTTGACCCATGTCCCATCTGTTGATATGGAGGAGGTGCTCTTTATGACTTAAATGCAGCGTGTCAGCAGGTGGAGCTCCCAAATATTTGGCTGTACTGTTGGGGAGTTTTCACATCTCTCATCTTGTAAAACAGTCTATCATTTATGGATAACCCTGAAAAAGTCTAAAATGTTGTTTTATCAAAAATGTTTGTTCATTTTAAAACAAATGCAATACAAGTGTATTAGTATGGGTTAAGTCTGGCACATCATTAAACCTCTCAATATAAAACTTTATAACGCCTCTGGAACTTACAATTGTTTCTGTCAAGTTTGTGGAAACAAGCCTCATACAAAACACTGAAATTTGACAACCTTTTTAGTTGATATGGAAAATTGCCTGCTTCATCTGAATCAAGTGTGAAAGGCTTTATTAAAGCAAAATGGAAAAACTCAAAGTTTCCTCACACTCATCCATAACTACAGACTTTCAAAGTTAACATAACATAATTTCAGAAAATGTGATTACTTCATTCTGCATATTGGGTTATAATCACTTACATATTGATTTGTTAAGTCCATAACTGCTGTTCAAGTAGAGAACAATGAGCAGGAGTGCGAGAGATAACTGCTTCTTCTCTGAGCTCTTCCTTGGACTAATGGAGGAACTAGATAAATGGAAATGTGGATTGCAGTGCTGAAAATCTTCCCAAAGTTCACACATCCATTTCCCAAATCTCACCTTGAGCTTCTTGCTGGGGGATTTTCACAATTTCTTGCTTGATGGGACAGGTGTATTTACTCAGATAATTGTATTCCTCATCCAATTTCTAATGCGATTAAATATTAATACAATTCTGGGTTTGAGGAGAGGCAGATCTGTGAAAATATCTAGACAGCAGTATTGTGAAATTGTTCTTCTTGCATTGCAACTTTTTCAACCGTGAAGCAACGGAAGAGAAAATATTCTGCGTCTTAGGATGCATTGAGAGCGGTATTATTACAAATAAAGCTCTCTGAGAAGAAGATAGAAATAGGTGCAGGTATTTTCTTTTTTATTGTGATGATCCTGACTGGCTGAGCTTTGTTTAGTTAGCAGCACAGCTCTCTGGGGGAACATCGAGCGGTGAAGTCAAAGTGGAACTCTCCAGAATGAGCTTTGAGCTTCAAGTCCCCGATATCCCAGTGTGTGTGCCACTAAGTCAGACAATAGAGCTAAACGCAAGTCATAGCCAAATCATAATTACCTCTGCAGCCTGCAGAAGCAGACCAATTGACTCCTGGAGATGAATGACAACAGGTAAAGGGCAGTGATTAGCCGCAGGCCTCCGAAGCTTTGTTTGGTGCACAGGGAGAATAAAATCTCTATGTAGGGCAGAAGATATGCTTCACTTATTGCGCTTTTATTATTCTGTGGAATTATCGTGGAGACAATTCTCCCTAGTGCTGGAAACTTTGCTGTCATGGTTGGCTGGCAGTGCAAATGCAGTCTAGTCCACCCAGACATCAGATAGGTTGTGTTGTTTGTTCAGATGGAGCGTCATGACGAATTACATGATGACTTATTGCTGATTGAAGATACCTATTGGTGATTAATACCGAAATAATTACCTTAATATTTCAGTTTCTATGCCAATTTTTTGCTCAAATAGTCGCTCAAAATTAATGAGGGTTTGACAACTCTTGGTTTTTGTTTGCATATTAAAGATTTTGCATGTGCACTGCCGAATGATAAACTGAGTGAGCTCAAAAAGAGAAATTGCTCAAGGTATTATAACAGACAATATTTAAATTTCCTTTAATCTTTACTTGTCCATTTCCTTGAACTGACCTTTAGAAATCCAGTGTTAAGACAAACATTCATTTACACCACATTGATAAACCATGGAGAGACAGCCGCCTCATTATAAACAGGCAAAAATGATTAAATATTGTACAAATGCGCTCATGTAATGAAATATTACTGAAGTTCATACATTTGAAATATTGATTGTACTTTCATTAAAAATACAGAAGTTAATTGTTTCCACCTGATTTGTTGTTGTGGTAACAAAGGAGTAATCAATCTAAATAGTTCTACATTTTTACCTTGTTACCATTTGCTTTAAAGTTGAACCATATTTTGATATTTTCCATTATTTTTTCTGCTCAAAGCCCTGAGACCCTTTTCCTGTCAGTCATTAAATATTAAAAAAGAAATACTATCAATAGAGGCATAATGATTCATTCATAGCACAGTTCCATTAAATATGAATCATGCTGATTCAACTGCATCCATCTGGTGAGTAAAAAAAAAAAAAAGCTAAATTGAATGAATCCCTTCAGCCACAATCAATACCAAAATTCCAACTGAACTATTCATGACTCCTTTCAATACAGTTGAATACCTTTACGAAAAGCATCACAGAAACCTTTGTAAGGTTCAATTAATACACACATCAGCCATAACATTATGACCACCTGCCTAATATTTTCCGGCCCCCCTCTGATCAGGTGAGGGTAGAAACAGCCCTGACCTGAGGAGACGTGGACTCCACCAGACCTCTAAAGGTGTGCTGTGACATCTGGCAATAAGATGTTGGCAGCAGATCCTTTAAGTCCTGGAAGGTGGGACCTGGTGGGGGTTTCCATTAGCATAATTGGTAAACATTTATAATCTTGCTGTGAAAAACCTATCACTACATTCGAATTAGAGCAGTTACATTTAATTTAAGAAGATACTGGACCACTGAACCCCTTGTTGGTTTGCACATTCAAACACATGGATCGAACAGCCATTTAACCGCTTATTGATCACACACAGGCTAGCAGCATGTGGGAGGATGGATGCATGGATGGACAAATGGATTATTTTCTGTACAATAAATACATGAAAAAAATCAACACATTGCCATTTGTATTTGAGTAAATAAATAAACCGGCACAGGACTAAACAAACATTATTTATGCATGTATAAAGATAAATGAGGAATTACAGGATTTTCTTCAGTTTCCTGTTGCTCAAATACAAATTAAAACATGACGCAAAAAATACCAAACCTCTCTCCATCTTTAAATAAGATATTTACTCACAGTTCTATTATACTAATACACTCACATGTTAATTGAATTGTTAAGTTTGATGTTTGTACTGCAAGAAGGAGGATTAGAATCTGTAGCCATGGTAGTGCTACCAACTGTGGGATCAAAAGGACTATTTTTCTATTGACATATATATCATTTTTAATGAATAAAAATGCCTTTAAATTAATATGTGATGTCAATATGTTTGTGACTGGGGCGCTGGTGGCCTAGCGGTCTAAGCGCCCCCCGTATGAAGCTAAAGTCCTTGTCACAGGGGTCGCAGGTAGGATTCCTGGCCAGTTGACCATTTCCTGCATGTCATCGCCCACTCTCTACTCGCCACATTTCCT
This sequence comes from Notolabrus celidotus, assembly GCF_009762535.1. Classification (NCBI taxonomy): domain Eukaryota; kingdom Metazoa; phylum Chordata; class Actinopteri; order Labriformes; family Labridae; genus Notolabrus; species Notolabrus celidotus. The sequence continues at coordinate 24,403,318 of NC_048279.1, forward strand.
GTCTCTCTTCAGCTGTCCTATCAAATAAAGGCAAAAAGGCCAAAAATATAACTTTAAAAAAATAAAAATAAAATATGTTTGTGACTTAAGTCGGTAGCTGGGTAATTAGTTGGATTATGTGTAGTTACCTGGTGGTTATGCCAAGTAGAATCCCTTTAGGGTTTGACAAGACCCCTCCTTGTTGGGATAACTGGCTAACTATACAGCATCCCTTACTTATTACCTGGCATTCATACTGATCTTCCGGCTGTGTAAGATGCTTGATTCTGACAACCCCTTCACAACGGTTGTTAACTTTCACCAACATGAGCAACACCAGAGGTAAACTGATCACATGTTATGTCAAATCAATCCACGGAAAACAGTTCCAGTCCAGTTTGCTTCTCCTTTCGTTCGCATCAAAACAATGTCACTAAAATGTTTGTTTCGATTAGGATGGACATTTACATTTTGGATCCTGTCCAGCAATCCTAGCAACAAGCAGCGCAGGTGAAAGCAACTTTAAATTACCGATCACTACAAAGAAACTTAAATCATAAGTGGTGGTGACGATAGCAGCAGTGTTAAAAGTTCTGACTCGTTTATTTTTAAAAGTACTTCAACTGAGCTCAGAGAAAAAGGAGAGCAGTCGGTCTCTCGTCTCACCCTGTTGGGATTCTATTTCCCATAACCACCAGCTAACCATACATTAGCCCTTACTCAGTAGGCTGTAGTCCATGATAATCCGAGAGTTACTCATGATAAAAATAAGGTCATACTATGGGAGCAATGCTTTTCCAAAACTGGTATCCAGTCTAACCATCCATATCCATAACCTGAACTAGCAGTAACTCTCTCTGCTTTGAGCCAATGCTTTGAGCCAATACTTTGAACGTAAATGCACTCATGATAATCATATTCAAGGTTTGCAGTTCTACTTGAAATTGTGCGCCAAAATGTACATGCAATATAAGGCTGCATAAATATGCAAAATCAATGGTTGATTGGGAGGACAGTTAAATGCCTTCTGAATATCAGGGTTCTTGTGCTCCAGCTCCAGCCACTCTCATAGTGTAATTTCCAGCTGCAGCAGTAATTTGTTTTACCTTAACCTGCTCTGAATTAAACAGCAGAGAGATACAGTAGTGGAACGTTCGCAGCTGGAGAGTCTGGTATTTTTCTCAGTAGATGGTTAAGATGAAAAGAGACAGAATATTGGATTTTTGTGGATAAAGACACAACTATCAAATCAATGATAATGTTGCTGGGTGTGCAAAAACTGTAATTCAATTTCAGTTTTGTGTGCATAGCTTGTTTTTCTGCCTTTATTTTCATGTAATGTACTCAGCAAGGTTCTTCTATTTGGTTACCAAGAAGTTGGAATAAGCTGTACTCTTACAAAAACTCTTTCTGTCATTTAACTCCTAGCACAAGGGCAAACAATTAAACCTTCCTGGGCATCAACTTTCAAAGCAACATAGAGCCATTGCATCAGTTTTTATCCATAAGTTCTCGCTCATTATTATGTGTGAGGTTTGGTCAGAGGGATCTTCTTGAAGCATAAACCAATGTGACACAGCTGGCACGGTGTGTGAAAGTGAACACTGAGCTCCTGAAGTGAACGGGATTAAATGATGTGTGAAAACATCTTCTGCTGTGTTATCACCATTACACCTGTTAGGCTGTGACAACTGGCACGCAAAATCTTGCAATTAGTATTCAGGCGACGTAGAAATAACTAGATAATGTGATTTATCTGAGATCTAACATGATAAATAGACAATGTAAGCAGTCTGTAGCCAATCTGTCATCATGCAAGTAGAACAAACAACCCCATTGTGAGATAATACAAAAAAGAGAGTGCATGCAAGTGATCTTACAACATGCATTAATGGGATTATAACATACAGATATCACCACCTGTAATCTTAATCCCTTACACAGGACATATCTGGGTCTCAAGTGAGGAAAAAACAATGCTGATAATCTTGTTTAAGTGTTAAGCACATAGAATTTAAAATTAATCTGAACATTAGAGAATGAAAGCTGCACAGCTTAACACGTATGAAGGGGTGACATTTGTAAGGTTTGTTGTTATGATCTTTGTAAAGATTGTCAGTTTCAGTGAGCACATATTTGCAGACATGTCAGCTGAATTATGTTTGAAGGAAGCGGGCAGTTTACACAAGGCTGTTTATCATTTAATTATTCAACTGTTGAATCTACTTCAAAAGTGGCTATAACAGAACTGCAGGATGTGTTTCTCAAAATCAATCCTCTGAAAAGAAGAAACCACCCACGGAAATTACAGCTTGCATATCATACGAAAGCAAAAAGTCTGGATGTCCGCACGTCCTGTAAACGGGTCCATCTTTGGTGAGTAAAGTTTAAGTTGAATATTGCATCAGGGTCCCTTGAGGTAGAGTGACGTAAGCGAGGCAAAGCAGAAAAGTAAACAGCAGTGGCTGAGATGGATTAACAGTGTTGGTTCTGTTGATGAGGCTGTGTCTTCTTCTACAGCAGAATTCAAGGGTAAACAGAAGGGGGGAACAAACAACTGCACTTAAAGCGTACCTTATTTGACCTTTAGTCTGAATTATCCTCAAGCTCTGCTGTTGGAGAGCAAAACAACACTCAGACACAAAAAGCCCAGCGGTCAATGATGTGTCGGAGCTTTGCAGAACAGACCAGGCAGCTACTATTTACGGTGTTTGAGGAAGTTAGAAGAGTAACCACACAAATGCACTTTTTAAAGTTTATTTGACTTGTGTGGTCATTTAGTTTGTTTGCTGATCTCAGGCAAGCCACATCAGTTGCTTCTTTTAAGTCACGTCTGTAAACATTTTTTTTTAATCAAAAGGCTTTCTTGTAATATTATGTTTCATCCATGATGCTTTATTTATTTTTAATTAATTTATTTGTAGCAATGGTTTATTTATTCAGTCCTTTTTTTCATTTGTTCTCCTGTTTTTTAATCATTTTATAGATTTTGTAGGGGCCATAATGTTGATTTTCATGGCTTATTTGTTAATCATGATTATTTCCTTTTTATGGTAGACTTTATTTCCGGTTTTGGGCTCATGGGTGTGGTTTACCTTTTATTCACCTCTTCAGTTGTGTGGCGGGAGGCATACAAAGAGGGTGAGTTGGTTTCAATATTTTTCTATGTCATTATTATCGTTTATTTAGATCTTTTTTGGTATTGAATTTTTTTGAGTGTGTTGTTAATAAATAGAAAACTTTCCATGGACTTTGATTTTGATTTATGGCAAGACGTGTCAAAAACATGAGCCAACTTAAGGCTGATTTATACTTCTGCATCGAATCAACGGCGTACCCTAAGCCGGGGGTCCGCGTAGCTCCAGTACCTAAGCAGAGGCATACGTACCTAGCTGACGTGCATCTCCTCCAAAATGTAACTACCCGTAGAGCTGACACGGACCGCAAGCCCTGTGATTGGTCCGCTCGGCAGCATTGTGTTTCCTGCATTTACAGCACTTCCGGGGTCCTGGACATCGGACGCACATACGTTGTGTATTTCATCTCCTCCTCTCTATTCTTCATGTAATTATGTCTGTATAATAAACAGCAACATGTATCAGCTGTAGATTAACGTAGCACGCTCTGAATCGCTGTCGAAAAGTAAACAGAGATCCTAGTGGGGCCGGAAGCAGGCGACCGGCTATCAGAGACCACACTGCCCTCAAGCGTTTCAGTGGAGAATTGCTGCACGACACAGACACATCAACGCACAAGTATGTGGTGCTCATGTCCGCATTAGCCCCTGCTGCGTAGGGGAGATGCAGAAGTATAAATCAGCCTTTAGTCTCTGAGGCGCTTTTCAGCCACTTCAGTTTTAATGGTGTTAAGCAGGCCCACTTTTACTTTTCTACTCAGCTGTTGCTTTAAGTTGTTCTTCTTAAATTCAGTGTGTCTTGCTAGTTCAATATGTCTCCCTGTCTTTATTTATTCATTACTGTTGGGTTTTTATGATGTAAAGCACTCTATGACATCTGTTTTGGTAAGTGCTATATCAACAAAATGAATTATTATATTATTATTATCATCAATTAATTAAATCAATTCATATGTTTTTAACTGGTCCCATCTTACTGTGTTATGGAAAAAAATATACATACAACAGTTAGTTCCAACCGAGTAAACTGATTGGATAAGAGGCATTCCATGAGCTCTAACATAGAGTGCAACATCACTGGGACTTCTCACTTTGTGAATCACTCTACCGTAGCCTTCAAAGTGAGTTCAACATACCCAGGGTATTGTTTGATTATCTGGCTTCACTAACCCTGATGAATGAGATCCAGCTTGACCTGAATGAGAACAGTCAAACAAAGCTGATTCCCAACTTGATGAGTCAGCCTGGAGTTTCTATGAGTGTGTTCACATGAACTGAGCAGAGCTGACAAATCACAAACATGACCGCATTTGCCATCAGCAGACTTTAATTAAGAACGCTAAATGAAGTGAAACAGGAAGACACATGAACGGAAATATTAAGGTGCAGTGCGTCGAATTTAGCAGCATTTAGCAGCATTTAACAGAACAGACTTGGTAAAAATAGACTATAAGTTTGTTTCAATCAGTAACACTCCCTTACGTGTGATATTACTTGAACCTCTAAACAAATCTATAACCTATGCTGTGACACCCTGAAGCCAAAGAGGGATGCATTAGTTTCTCACGCCTCTCAACATGATACACAGGGTGTATTACTGTTTTTCATCGCCTCTCAGTCAATCCATAATGATCTAACATAGGGAAAGAAAGAGAGATGGGAAAGTGAGAAGTTTCCAAACATGTCAGTGCAGATGCTTAAGAAGATTCACACTTTCGTCAAGTCTCAGAGACGTACAATGTGCTTTGGTGAGAAAGCATGAATATAAACAAAGCTGTTTTTGTTAGAAAAAAACCCATAAAAACATTACATGACATCTTCAACTAGAAAAAACACAAAACACAAAAATCCCCCCTCAGTGTTTCACGATACTGTATCCACATTTGTTATACGGCCAATTAGATATGTCTTATGTGTTATTAAATCTGTGAAAAAATACATCATATTCTGTACACATCACAATTGCCTCTAAAACGTAAATGTAGCAGGTTCATTAAGCATACAGTGGAGTAAAAATGAAGTCAAGAACAGAACAGAACAAGTAGAATTAATTTTAACTTAAAGACAGGAAACACATCAGCTCCTATTTTAACTGTCCAGTTCATTAAGTTTTCATGAAGTCTAAAAATTACCAACCCAGAACTCATCAAATACCTCCTAACACTAAAGGCTGAACCATAAAAAAGTATCCTTGGTATGCTTCAACATGTATTATTATATCCATGCTTAAAATATTTGACCTCAGCAATCAACCACCTGCACTTTTGTGCCTTTGATATTGTGCTGTACGAACAAGGTCCAGCGTTTGGCAGCAAGGTCAGTCCCTGTGATCATTTCTAAAAGCGTCCACTAAAAAATGTCCGCAACTAGGATTGAAAGCATCAAAAACTAACTCTGGCCTCCTTTGCAAATGCACTCCTGGAAATGTTTGAAGTTTTTTAGAAGCTCTGACCCCCTAATTTTTTCAAATCCAAAGCTGCGTGTTCACAAGTTCCTCACAGCGTTAATGTCAAACGAGGAGGATGGTGGGCCGGGGGCAGGCAGACTTGGGAGGCAGGAAATGACAAGCTGAGCATGCTGCGGAAGCCACAGTGTGATGTTTAAAACATGATGGTGGACAAAGCAACAGAGGCTTACACTGTGAAGACAATTTTAGAATTCATATCAATGCTACCTGCAAACAGATGGATGTGCAGACATCTTCACTGTTCTTATCCTGAAGAATTCTACTTTTTCAACCTTGGATGTTTTTATTCGTCCCATTTGGTGTCACTCTTCCAGATTCAAGACATACCATGAAATCCAAAATATAAGTTGCATACAACCTCTCTCTATTTTATCTTGGTATATCTGTTGCACATTCTCATAGGACTCAGCCCACGTTTTAGATGACAAAAAATGATGTCAAATTGCGTCTTCTTTCATTAAATTTCCTGTAAATATCATGACTCCTGCTCACTTTTTAATGGAAACTTCATGCTGTGTTCTCACATACCAAATTTATCACAGGAACTTTACAAGGGGGGCTGGAACAGGTTTTAAAGTCACATCTTTTCTGTCACAAAGCCTACATTACTTGTATGGTTTGAGAGAATGAATCAATGTTTACATTTCCAGTTTAATTTATAAAATAAAGGAATATAAATGGAAAAGCTTGACAATGGCCAGACCTTTTTTTCTGCTATGGCCATGTAGAGCTGTCATTATAAAAAATATGATAAACAAACATCCTTAAACACTTGCTATGAATTATTTTAATTCAGGGCCATGCTGCTTCAAAGCCTGTGAAAGAAACACAAGACAAATAGGTGACAGAGCTTCATTATCTCCGTGCTTATGTGCAGCACCTATTTATCACATATTAATTATCATGATTTGCCGCTACCACCGAGGTATTTCGGCGGCCATGGACCATTCAATGGACCTCTATTTTCTGAGAACCCTAATTCAAAGAAGGGCTCTAAATTATTTTAATGCAGTCATTTTTCTCTTCCTTTCACCAGTAGAAGAACATGGACGGCACACAGCTATATTTTAATTTGCCGGAGAAGAATAATTCACCTCATCACTTTAAATTCATCACTTAGAATTAAATGATGGCTCTTCTTGTATTTATGCTCAGCTGCTTCCCAAACCTTGGGAGTGCACTTAAGGTTGACACTAATTTAAAGAGGAAAAGAAGAAATCCCATCTAATAGCTCGCTTTAGTTCTTAACTGCATTTTTCTTATTTTAAGCGGTAGTATTCACCTAAAACTCCAACAAAAGCAGTATTATATTATGAGCTACCCGGTATCTTAGTCGCAGTCTGTAAACTTTAACCTGACTTTGTGTCACCCGCCTGTTGAATATCAGCATAATGTAAAGTGTTACCTGAGCACTTCACTTTTTTTTTTTTTCTTTTTGAAAATTCTATCAAATTATTCTCTGCCGCACTATTAGGAGCAGGTCATAAAGTTTGAAAGTGGCTGTAATATCAGCAGTGCAGTAATAGTTGAGTTTAGTGATGAAACAGCGACAGAATATTTTGTGTTTTTCTTGTACATCTTATCTGATGCAACACTCAGAGGAAAGCATAACCTAGAAAATGCAGCTCACGCTTATATAAAAACATCCTTCTCATAGAAACGGGGTTAAAATTATTGTTTTTCGAGTGTGTAGAAGAGGCGCCAGACTAAACAGACACAGAGAGCATATTTATCTCTTGGTATTAAATGGACTTATTATGCCCAACATTTATAGCCTAATTGTAGCCTAAATGACTCTATCTAAGGAGACATAGTTCCTGTATGAGAATTGCTCACAGAGCTTTCATTCACATCTTTAGGCCTGTCATAGAAAATAAATCCCACCTTTATTATGAAAAGTGATTATGTGTTTGTGACCTAAATAGTTCTTTATCAGAGGCATTGATGCATTTACTACATGGAAAAAGATGCACATATATGAACAGCATTAACATGTCCACAGCTGTGTCTTTTTGCAAAGTAAGTGTATTTCCTGTTTTTAGACCAATATATGACTGTTTCATAGAGTCGTTTAAGATAAGATAAGATAAGATAAGATGTTACTTTATTGATACCCTGGGGGGAAATTCAGTTGTTACAGCAACCCAGACATAAGTACAATCAAGAAAGAAGTTTCAATAAGTAAAAAATAATAAAATAAAATAAAATAAAATAAAATAAGTAAAAATAAAAATAGACAAATAAAGCTAGAATACAATTTAGATATATACAATGTTACAAATGGAATTTAAATTAAATAGATGTAATTACAGGCAGTATTAAAAAAAATCAGTAGTGACAGGTTGACATGGTCTGATTATGGTTGGTAATGACAAATTAAGCAATAAATAAAAATAATATGGGTATGTAATATGACCATGAGTTGTAGTTAGAATGATAATGTAATATATCTGATGGCGGTGGGCACAAAGGAGCGCCTGAAGCGTTCAGTCTTGCACCGTGGTGGAATGATGCGCTGACTGAACGAGCTCCCCATCAGCCACAGCTCATCATGGAGAGGGTGAGAGGGGTTGTGCAGGATGGCTCGCAGTTTGTCCATCAACCTCCTCTCAGCCAATGACTCCAGACTGTCCAGTTCTAGGCCAACCACAGAGCAGGCCTTCTTTACCAGCTTGTTGAGCTTGCTGGCCTCACCCGTCTTGATACCTCCACCCCAGCACGCCACAGCAAAGAACAGAGAACTGGCCACCACAGACTGCAGAAGGTCTTCAGAAGCCTGCTGCAGACACTGAAGGACCTGAGTCTCCTCAGGAAGAACAGTTTGCTCTGTCCCTTCCTGTAGATGGCATCACTGTTGGTGGACCAGTCCAGTTTATTGTTTATTTGGACCCCAAGGTACTTGTTTGAGTCCATCCCTCTCCACTTCCTCCCCCCTGGATGAGGACTGGGGCTGGGGGCCTCCTGTTCCTCCGATAGTTCACCACCAGCTCCTTAGTCTTACTGATGTTGAGCTTCAGGTGATTGCTGTCGCATCACGCGATGAAGCTCTCTATCAGTCCTCTGTACTCCTCCTCGTCCTCCTCGTTATATGCTGATGATAACCATATGCTGATAAAGTTAAATGTCTCTTATCTTCTATCTATCTTATCTTTTTTTTTAAAGTTATCTTTTTGGCCTTTATTTGATAGGACAGCTGAAGAGAGTCAGGAAAAATGTGGAGTAGAGATCGAGGGAAGACATGCAGGAAATGGTTGACCAGCTGGGAATCGAACCGGCGACCCCTGCGATGAGGACTGTAGCCTCTGTTTGTGGGGTGCTCAGACAGATAGACCACCAGCACCCCAAATGTCTCATATCTTATGCCAGTTATAGTAAGAATAGTAAACGTGTCAATGAACTGATTGTCAGTTGATAGAGAATGATTCTCTTTCGTGCAATTTCCCTGCTTTGATACCTGACTAATCATTTGAGGAGTGTCTAAGCACAAACACCAAATGTTCTTCACACAAACGCCAACTGTTCATTTCATCCTCTAAATGTGATACTCTGCTGCTTTTACCAGATATGTATGAAAGAAAGCTTTCTGTCTTTTGATATTGCATTTTTGATGAGATAAAAAAAAATCTAGTCCAAGACTTTGATCTCCAGGGAGACTTTTTGTTCTGTAATCTAATAATCATTTATACTCACAAAATGATGAACATATAAGTGACAGCAGAAGTCTGCAGATAATCTTATGGGGAGTTTGATTGTGTGATGCAGTCTGGAAACATACATTAGCTGAACATATCCAGGGTTGCTGCACAAACATTTAAGAACAAAATGAATTAGAGTAATCTCATTCATTTTTGCACAGCAGAACAAACAGCAGTTCACAGGTGTAGCATATTCAAGTATATATTCCAAAATTTGACAATTTTTTTGCACATTTTGCAAGTCAACTCACAACTGTTTTTTTTTATTCCTGCCAACTGACCCTGTGGTGTTCAGCTGGAAGCCCAATTTCCTTGAACTTACATTTTTAGACAAGAATAGAACAGAACAGAGCGTTTAAGAAATTATTTTGCACTTCCTTTGTGAGGCTTAATAAATTCATAAATTAAAAGTTAGGGTTTAAACAAAGATGTTCTCACCATACTCTCATACACACACGTTCAAAACATGCATACACAGTATTGACGTATAGATAGATATGGATTTAGCAGATAGAAAGGGGGAGTATTGCACTTTTATGACAGGAGAGTCAATACACAGAATGGGAATATTGCACTTTATTATAGATAATAGAAAATATTGCACAAGGATGATAACAAAATACAAATTTAAAGTACCTCTGTGAGGATATTGCACTTTTGAATTAATAGCATAGTACAACTGTCTGTCTGATGGGTCTGTAGTTCAGAATGCAGATTTTCCCCATACTTCTTTTGGTTAAACATTTTTGTCATACGCTCTAGTGAATGCCGTGAAATGTCAACATAACAGAACAGTAAAAAAAAACAAAAAAAACAAACAAGTAATGCCAACTAGCCAGAGTAGATTTAATTAAGTATTTATCTCATGTCTCCATCCAAGTTTTGACTGAAATTAAAGACTCAAAAACCAACTTTTTAAAGTTATACCTTTTGGGCTTTTACACCTTTATTAGAGAGGAGAGGACAGTGGACGGAGCTGAAATGTGGGAATGGGGCCGCAGACTGAAATCGAACCCGGGCCAAATCCACGCCCCAAATCAACTTTTAAGATATTTCATGAGCTTAAATTTTAAATATCTTATGAAAGACTATTCAAAGATGATATTATCATTGTTCCCCAATGCTTATTTGAAATAGATAACCATAAATTAAAGGTTCTGGCTGTATTGAATTGCAGATATTCTGACGTAAAACTCTGTTGAATTTCTTTGTGCTGATTTCCCTTTAAATGTAAATGTTTCGTTCCATACTGCTCTCATTGTAAGTCAAGCTCCCAACAGGGGAAAAAAGACTTACACAGATGTGGACTGCGTTTTCAACAAGGTCTCATGTGTGTTTGACGTACTTGTTGCTGTGACCTCCCTGATGGCCCTGCTGGCTGCTCCCAATGCCATCAGCTGATCGTATGGAGCATTAAGCATCACAAAGCTAATCTTCAGTCCATGGTGTTTATGCTTATATGAACAAACTGAAAATGTAAAGCAAAGCTGGAAAAACCTTGAGGGTTGTACCCCCGCTGCTGGTTGCTGTTAAAGTGGTTAATTCCTCCCAGTGGCAGTACGGGAGATGGAGTAGGAACATACTACTAATTTATCAGATAATGTAATCAAATGGAACTAAACTGATTAAAATCTATTTCATGCAATGTTACAAAGTGATCACTTTGTAACATTTCCACACTGAAACACCTAATGTATAATTTTAATCAACTCATACATATCCTCTCTTTAAAATGCGATCAGTCAGAAATAATAGCAGCTAATAACTGCTGTGTGATTACTTTGTGATGTAATTAGACCTTGATTGGAAAGACATTATCTGTTTTCATGGAGCTATGACTTTTTTCCACTATTTTCGCTGATATCTTATTACTGTATAAAGAAAACGTGGTGGTGTGTCCAGACAGCGAAAACAGGCCAAACAACCCCCGTCTGAGATGAATCAATCCTTGATTGGCTTTCAGTCCTTTTGTGGTTAATCCTTTAAGTTCAACTTTTTTGTTTGCTTTAAACTGGTAAAAGGAAGAAAATAAAAGCTACAGTAAATCAACACTTAGTTTTCAATGCATAGTGAAATACTTCATGAATAGGTATGAAACTCTAGCAGCCCAATCTGGCCAAAAGAATCTGGAGGTTGCATTAAAAGACTATATGAAATAGATGAACTGCAGGAAAACAGCACATTCAAAGAGTTATTTTTGTGTTAGCAATGTGCAAAGTAATGATGAAAATATAATCCTTAAATGTAATGTTGCATCTGCTAAAATGCCATTGGGAGTGGTATCTTAGGATTCTGTGCACATAAAATCAGCTCATATTTAGAGATGGTTTAATATCAAAGCGGAGTGTGAGTGATGCCATTGAGAAGACAGATTGTGAGACAGATTGTGACAACGATTGAGTCTGTTTATTTACATGTGGTTATTTCATAAAGTTAGAGAAGTCTGATGTTGCCTTACATATGAAGGACTCCCGTAACTGATCGTCTTCATAGAGGAATACAGGTTCTTAATTTAACACTGGTATCAGATACTCAGTATCAGCGATATCAAAAGCCCGGGTATTAGTATAGATACTTCAAATGTTGGATTGGTGCATCCCTAGTTTCTCGGCAATGGTGATATGCATTTTTAAAGAATGGGACCAAGGGGCAAAGACTGCTATGATACTTGTTTTTATCTGCTCAAAATGACTTTCGTGGCAATGTATGGGAGAAATACTCCTTTCTCTCTAAAAGAAATAAGAGAAAAACACAATTGGAAAAAATAAAAGTATGTCCTAGGAGTTCTAGTCTTAAAGGAATCATGTTTCAAGAGGCTAGTGATGCCTCAACAGCACACACCGACTGCCAGAAACCTCACTTCCATGCATTACCTTGTCAGAAACTTTGGATGCAGACTGACTTATCTCATGACCTCCAGTGCTTCCACGCTACATCAAAAAATACTCTCCAGAGACCCAATTTTCCACCTGTATCCCTGCAATACTTGTCTGAGTTATTTCCTGTGTGAGCACAAGTGAGTCGTCAAGCTGGACAACACTGAAGACAAAAAGTTCTTCCTATGATGAAACACCCACACAGACACAAACCACAGAATGCTCAGGGTGTTTAAGATACACTTTTCAAAAAGTGTACTCAGGATGAACAACTTCACCATCTAATGATATGCTGGTTGGTTGAGATTCTGCAGGAAATGGTAGTTTTGTTTTAAGAATTTGAAATTCATGGTAAGTGAGGAAAATGATATACAGTGCATGCATATAGGCTTCATTTAGCATCTGACATTTGGAGAAGCTGGAGATTCACTGTGCAAGAATTAGAATTCAGGCTGCAGCTGATAACTTTACACAAGCTTACATGTTTTTTTTCTGAAGAAGCTCATCATGTTGGATGGGGTCATGTGTTAATGCCCAGGCCAACAAAGTAATGATGAAAATTTAGGGAAGTATTGAGTAGTGGAAAAATATTCATTTTGCTGGAGGTTCCATCATTAGCTGCTATACTCCTCCCTCTGTGTTTACTCTCACGGGTACAGCAGGAACGAATTACGGTAATTGATTGGCTGCACAGAGGTGGATGGAGCATTGAGTTATCCACATTTCTGACTGATCTCCTTGTTGCAACACTTCTCCCTCCTCCCACTCATTTCTGTCTCTCAGCTTCACAGGGGCCCGTCTAATGTATGACCATTGTCTAGAGGTCACTGTGGATGTCCGAGTCATGTGGAGGAGGCTCGTCATGCAGAGCTCTGCATGCTTCAGGGAGTAATCACGAGCCTCCAGCTTCCCCCATCAACATTCTTCGATGCCCTTAGGCCAACAAACCAGATTTTTCATGTCAGCTGGCATGCACCTTCAACTCATAAGTAGCTGTTTGACTTTCACAAGTCTCGCATCATCCGCGCATACACACTCCCAGGCAAGGTTGCCATATCCTTGGTCCATAATTATATGCCAGTTATAAGTGTCCACTTGCGCATGCAGATGGGCCGGGCTCTTAAAAAATCCAGGTAGCCGGTCGAACCTGTCTATGCAGACTATTTATCATTCCCTAAGGGGGGAGCCCTCACATCATAAAATAATTTTAAACATTTCTCATGACTTTTGTTCTCTGCTTCTCTACCTGCTTACACACAAACACAAGTCTCTCAAACAACACCACAGAGAGTAAACGGTAAATAATGACAGCTTTTTAATCTATTTTTCATGCCCTCTTTTGTTCTTGATTCTGTTTCTAATAATCCTACTAAGGAGATAAGGAGATTTTTCTTCATGTTGACAGCCCTAAATAAAAACATTAAGTCAGATTATCATAAGAGGGACTGAGACATGTGTTTCACAGCTTCACATTTCATACATAAAGTGACATGAATGAACAATAATGCGTTTTGTTACAACTACAAAGTAATTTTAAATATCGTTGATGGACAGCAGAGAACACATTTTACATGTGAATGAATTTACAGTGACTTTTACATTTTTTAACATCTTCTGTAATCAAAAAAATCAGCCAATCATTTAAAAAAACAATCAAATATCGAAGTAAATGATACTTGAAAAGTGTGGCTGATTGCACCAAATTGTGATAGTCGCTCATTACTGCAAGCTTCATCTGAAGTTACACTTCTCACTTGTAATGAATAAGACTTTAGATTTAGAGAATCCTGGCAGGTATTTATGGACAAAAACAAGAGCCAATATATGTATACATCCTTGAATGCTAAAAAGGACTGCCAATACCTGTTGTACTGTAAATGCACTCTGAGTGGTTTTGAAACATAATGATTAAAGCGACAGCGTCACACCTCTGCAACAGCTTCCTTTTTATGTACACAAGCTGCATATTGTAGAGGTGGGGAGGGCGTCTGGTAGATGTGAGTGTCAGCCTTAAATGCTAACAGAAGAGGAGGTAGATACATTTCCCCATAAATCAGAGACTGTCTGCAAAATAAACCACCTGTTCCCTACATACCTTGAATTTGTATCTTATGCTCAGCCGCCATACATTCACGCCTTTCTTTGTTATCCACCCCGTGTTGCATTTAGAGAGCCTAAGTAGCTATGATGGTTTGTGATTGACTTCTTGTGTGATAGGAACATTGGGGCACGCAGTGAGAGTGTTGTCTTTGCTCATTACAACCGCCATGGCCCAGCTGCAGAGACAGCTGCAGCGCACGTCAACACCTGCCAGAGGAGGGACGGGATATATCACTCCATCGTCAGCCTCCATCTTTGCTTAATTTCAAACTTTATGTTGATAACTTATGAGTGTCACAGTAAATAAACATGTAAACACCTGCAAATGTCAACAGTTCAGACCAATTTGGAGCCTGTTAATTAAAAGATGGTGGATGCTGATTTTCTCACATTCTGCAGGAATTGATGACTGAAGGAGCGCACGGTTTAACACCACGAGGAACAACTGCTACACTGTTAGGAAAATCCTAATTGAAAATGTGCACTGATGGTGAGATTGGCACGTCTGTGAATGTGCTGTGACACATATATTACGGCACACCAGATTCTTGGCCCATGAGGCAATTTTTTTTTTGTGCACAGTCAAGATCCAGACGTCTACCGATTGGACGGGTCGACATTCAGCCCTCACACTCGGAAACCCTCTGAAATGGTCATTATAGTTCAGCGCAGTCAGCAGATTTCTGCAGAACTTTGTACCTCAGAGTTTGCAGCCAACTTCACCCTCAGAGGAGGTTAACCATTTGCTCCCCTTGCTTGACATTTACATGTGGAGAGTTGTGACCCCTGCTGCCCTGAATGCAACATACACCATCTTAAATGTGAAGTTAAAGTCCAAACTGTTGGAACTGCTGAGGTCAAAGTTTGACCAATTTTGGCTCTAAAAAAGCGCAGCCAACAAGATCTTGAAACTGGATTCAATATTTGAATTTGCTAAGATATTTTTAGTCATCTGCTCTCCTACCATTTTGACGCAAGTTGTTGTTTATGCCACAGGTTTAAGTTTTCTGCAATAACAGCATGTATGCACACAACATGCAGATACTTCACATAATTACAGAGAACTGGGGGAATTCGGGTTTTAAAATATAATATATTTCATTGTTTACTTTCTGCATGCAAAGGGCAAAATCTGTCTGTGCCTCGTGCATGCATAAATCTTTTCTACAAAGGTTATATTAAAAACAAATCACTTCGCATTAATATAAAAGGAAAAGGTACGTAAAGTACTCGATTGTGACAACTGAATCAGGGTTAAATAAACCCTCATGTAGTTCTCTGTGCAGGGGCTCACATCATTAAGTGCCTGTCTTTAATGAGGTGTTGTAAATTCAGCTGGCAATACTATACATTCTTGTTTGTGTCTAAAATGTCAGCATATTCATTCATATACTGGATATGAAAGATCACAAATGTGTGTTTTTATTTATCTCGTATGTACGTTGCTTTGGATAAAAGCGTCTGCTAAATGACATTGTAACATTGTAACATTTATAAAAAACAAATTCTTTTTTTCAAGCAGCTGGGCACTGGAGCCAAAAACAACTGTTACTGAAACAGGAGGTAGTATTGCACTTGCAAAAGCACCTTGGAGCTGGCTTCAGCTGCAGGTTTGGTGTGTCAGTGTGTTATTACCACTAACATCCGGATGTGTTGAATTAGTCCAAAAAGTTGTAACACAAAGGGATTTGTTTCTGTTCATTAATTGCATTGATTTGTCTTTTTATGGAGTTGAAAGTAGGAGAGAGGCGTAAGGGATCACTAGAGTTATCTTTTATCAGCAGGACTCCTAAATAAGTTCTTAATAAATAACAAGGTTTTATTACTGTGGAAAATGTAAGCCGTAAATGCAACGCCCTAATTATCAGCCGAGGTGTCATAAAAATGTAGTTGGTACGTAAGCTTTGGATTTAAATATGGAACAGGTGCAGGTGAAATCAATCGTGGCCTTCCATTTGGTTTTCTGGGTCATGCTGGGTGTGACTGGGATGAGGAAATATTTTCCCCCAGGTGAGGCTGAGTTTTATAGAGAGGAGAAGCTCTATAAACTGATCCGCAGCAGACTTTGGCCTCTGCTTCATGAGGTTACCATACAAAACACATCATCTCTGCAGCATCATTGCTATGATGCCTCATGTAATATGGACGATCTGACGGCTAGTTAAAAGCCAAACACTTGTTATCCTGAGAAGTTTCTTCACAGTTGCATCACTCCTGATCTCACTTTTGAGTCAAGCACAGTACAAACTGTTTTTCACCGGAACTTAGAGCCCACCTTTGACAGATCTCACCCTTTACGTCCCCTATTATGAATAGAAAAAAAGCTGGCTATATTTGAAATGAGGATTTGTAAGTAATTGGGAGGTGATGTCCACAGAACTCATAAAAGGTGTTGGCATAAAGGTGGTAACCATAGAAACCTTTTGGCCGGAGTGGTCTACTGGGAAATGTACCTTAATAATATACTGGCCAAGCACAAAGGCAAATATAATATCACTCTATAGAAATGCCAGTCAATGATTAGATATGACTGCGTACCTTTTGACAGGCACATATGCTGCTAGAAATGAAAAGACCGGAGGGGTTGGGAAAAGAAATACCCACAGGTGAAGTCATATTACCTATACTGTATTAACTTTAAAATGATGCAAATATATTGTACAACCAATCTCTTCAGAAAATTGGACTTAAAATTAGAAATAAGAATTGGGAATAGCATGAAAGTCCCATTCTCTACAGCACTATATCTTTGTGAGAAGTAATAGCTGCAGGACATTAAAATGGTATTGGTTGGCAACCAGCAGAATAAATGGTTATGTTTTACTTTGCATGCATGCCGAGTCATACACAAACTTTAGATTTTTCAAAAACTTATATCATATTTAACCTTAATACATTTGGTTTTAGGCAAACTGATTAACAGGCCATCCTGCTGCACGGCAGTGAGTAAGGTGAGTCACAGATTTATCCAAGCCTATGATAACACTAACTATACACTTTTTGACCATCCACTGTTATTTCTAATAGCTGGATTCAAGACTCTCTGAAAATGTACAAGTGTGTCATCGTTTTAATGTTAACACTAGTGCAAACATTGTTCATAAACAATCTATTCATATAACTATTTTTGAATTGATGGATGGATGCATGGATGGCTGCAGGGAAGGATGGCTGGTTAGATGCATGAGTGGTTGGATGCATGGATGGATAGATGCATGGAAGGATGGATGGATGGATGGATTGGTAGAAAGATGGATGGATGGACTTTTGAATGGATAGTTACATTGATGGCAGAAAGGATGGTTGGATGAATAGTGGGGCGGCTGTGGCTCAGTGGTAGAGTCATTTGCCTGTCCTTTGGGGTTCCATCCCAAGTCCTAATCAGTGTGTTGTAGCGTAACAGAAATGGGATTGGTTAATACTGATGGGCTCTTTATATAACAGCATCTGCCATCAGTGTGGTGTGAATGGCTTGTATTGTGGAATCTTAAATACTTATCCATTTAAGGTTAGTATAATTTCAACTATTCAAAGCTACCTAACTGCTATGAAAGTATCAGTCTTGTTCTTTGCCTCGTTGTTTAAGTGATGAATTCATTCACAAACATTAACGCTGTGTGGTCTCTAACCATTACTATCCATTAGGTAATTTTAGGTCACTTTTGCAGAAATGTATGTGGTAATAAGAATTTTCACTGATCCTTAGCTGTGCCTGTCTCTCTCTTCTTAAGGAACAAAGCGACAATGTGAAATTAATTTGAAAATGTAAGGTCATATTTTACAAACAATAGATGCTGAAGAAGGATTTTCATTTGCTAATGCAATTTTGCATAGTTAAAAGGCCTCATAAGAATGTCCTCAGCCTTGGCTTCCTCAAGAGCTCCCTTTGATTTGAATTTGAAAGCAGCTAGTTGTTATTTTTTCACTTGGGATTGACTGTCATTATGTGTCTTTTTCCATAGTAACATTCAATTCTCTGCATAACTCTTGGGTGAAGGCACTCTAAGTTGCTACACAATTAGACTTCGAGTAGTTCAATTTTAGCTTGACGCTATAAGAAGCACTGAGCTTGGTGAAAAGGCACTCCAATTTGTCCAATTCCACACTTCTGTGGATTTGAGTAATCATCCAGCTATACTTACTGATTGGCTCTGAGTAGTGGTTAGTATTGAACACCAGTGCCTGGCAGAAGCTGTGTAATTTTTATGTCTTTATCCTTACCTAAGTTGGAACTGGAAATCACACCATGAGAATAGTGACCTTTATTGCAAAGACTTGTGTATAAAGAACCAGATTAACACAATAGGAGATCATTTTTTTTTATTATTCCTTTTTAAAGAAAAGCCAGTCAAAAGCCACAATTAGTTTGTAATGCACCCTTTTTAACTGATTGCAAAATGAACATACATCAAATGAACAAACATTGTACTGGACAGAAGTATTCTGGGTGCTGTCAATGTGGGTTATTGCTGTAAATTTAATGACAGCCTGGAATATTTTGAACTTTTTGTAAGCATGGTTCCCTTAACAAAACTAATCCTAAGGAATTTAGTAAAGAGGGCACAAACATCTTTTAGAGTTGATGGTGGATTAAATGTTTAATTTAAAAGTTTTAGCTTAACTCAGCAAACACAAAGAGACAGTCAACCATTTATTCTTTTAACCTTTGATGGCTTCACTAATGTCTTGGCCAATTAGACTTAATATTTTAAAACTGAGGGTACCTAAGATATGTTCATGTTTGTATTTCATGAGATTCATTTTAAAATGTGTTCTTAAAAAATGTCACACACAAATCAACAGATCTGAAAGATAAGGGATTATTTCTTTCCCTAATTTATGGAATTTATAACAACTGTTAAAAAGTTATCCTGCTGCAGTTTTGAAATGAGAACAAAATTACTGAAATAAACAATGCAGTAACTTGTACGTATTTATATGAAATGACAAATTTGGGATCAATTATCAATTAATAGTAGGGATGTAACGGTATTGTAAATATCTCGGTATCTCGGTTTCAAAATTCTCACAATAATATCGTGGCATGTGACGGTATCAAACAGGAACTCAGAGTACTTCCACTAATGTAGTTTTTTTCTGGCGCTGTTGAGTGGGCCAGTCTGAGAAGCAAACATCATCTCCCATGATCCCCTACGCAGTGCAGGAAGAGATGGCGGAAAGTACAGAGGGGGAGCAGAGCGGAAAACTTAAACTAGTGGAACCTCCTGCAAAGTTTAAATTTTTGTTTTTGCAGTAAACAAAAACGATTGAGGAGAAAACATGACGGACATGCAAAAAAAACTGTTTGCAGACACTGCCAGACCACGATCGTCTACAAGTCGGGGAATACAAGTAATATGAGAAGCCACTTGATGAATCATCACCCAGAAAAGATTCTTAATGTGAAACCAAGAAGCAAGCGAGGCCAAACATCACTTTGTGAGGCATTTTAACCAAGTTTTCCTCATGACAGCACGAGAGGTCAAATAATCTCAAGGCGTATCGGAGAATTCATAGCCAAAGGCCTCCAGCCATTTTCAGTGATGGACAATGAGGGATTTGAAAGGTTGATGAACGCACTTGAGCCAAGGTATAAAATTCCATCCTTATCATTCCTGGCACATAATTTTCCACACTGTGACATTTTTTCAGTCATGTTATTTTTTTGACAATACCGCAATAATTCCGTACGATATCGTACCGTGAGATTTTGATATCGTTGTATCCCTAATTAATAGCTAAACTGATACTTACCAACAGTCCGATATTTGATATCTTTCTAAACATGACCTACAACGGACCAATGTTGAAAAGGAAAAACAGAGAATAGCAGAATGTGTAAACATAACCATCTAACTTATTACAATTCAGCAACAGTGAACAATGAAGTTCTGCCATCACTTTGCCTTTGTATCAAGGGGCAACCTCCAGTCTAAAGATAACAGATAGGTGACATCACGGATACTTCGTCCATTTACAATACAGTCTTATCTCTGTATTGAACCCAGCTACAGTGTAATATTAGGGTTCCATGTATTCCCCCCATTAAGCCTCTGTTACTACCTCAAAGGGAGGATGAGAGGCGTAACGACCATCATTTGGCCATTGTGTATTACACAGGGCTGGTAAGACTGGTATGAGTGGTATATGAAACAAAAATGAAATTTTGCAAAAACAGAAAATATTCTTTTTTTTTTTTTCACTTATGTTAAAGATTAGACTAGGCCTCTGTTGCTGGGTGTTAAAGTTACGCCTCTGGAATCTTGTACAGGTTTTTCTTCTCAAACCAAAGACAAAAAAAAGGGGGGGGATAAGCCAAAAAACATGTGGCACCATGCAGGTGGGGTAGTATTCTGTTTGAATAAGATTTTGCAGACCCAGTGCCCCTAAATGAAACAGAACAATCCTCTGAATAGTACATTCTTGTTGGATAAAACGTCAAAAAGTAATTTTATAAAGTGGTGCAACATCAGGATTTAGTGACAGACAGATTAAAAAAGGGACATCTAACAGATGATACTATATTATCAAGAAGGAACAAAAAAAGACAGATACCCACAGTGCTTTGTGTCAGAGCAGGATCAGCTGTTGTCAAGTCTATTGGAAAAGAGATCACTTACATGATCATACTGATGTTATTGAATTTTTTAATTTTCTCAATGTCTACAGGGATCATTTTACATTAGCTCTGACAACTTAAGTTCTTCCGTTTCCTTTTCAGAATCTCTGAAGCGAAATTGACCTGACTCATACCTCCCACTGGGCACCTGAATCACTCACTACAGATTTTTTCTGTCCATATAATTCATCAGTCTGACAATCAAACTGTCAATTTGTTCGACATATTCAGAGATAGTTTTTTGAATCAAAATTCAGACATGGCAAAATGCTGAAAATGCTTTACTGTGGAGCCCTTTAAATGTGTGTTTTAGAAGTAAATTAGTGAATACAATTCTAAAGGACCCCTTGGAGGTTAGATATTTATTAACATAAACACAAAAAATGTATCTCTCCTTTTCTATTTCCTTTGTGTTGATTATTGTAGACTTTTTTCTTGGCTGTTATTTTCAAGGCAAATTTGGCACTTACCTGCAAATAACCAAATATAAACAGGACCTTTCGGTAGGCACAAACAGTGTTCATGGTGAGGATGGCGCTTGTGACATGGTTCAACATACTGTAGTATCCAGGCCAGAATGGGAACGAGGTACTGGTTTTAATCTCTTTTTGGTGTTTTTTTTGTTTGTTGTATTTCATGGTGTTTTGTTCCTGGATAGTTTATGTGACTTACTTTGTTTACTTGTGGACGCTTGCCTAGCATTTAACGGTTAGCCTACCCTAACCAAGCTTTTTTGTAGAAGAAGACCTGTAACACCAAGGTTTGTTATTTTTGTACCTTTCTGCATTGAAGGCCTTCAATTATTTATTTACATGCACATGTTGAATAATTTGTATTTTTGGATGAGCATACAGCTGTTAGAGTTCCACAATCTAGCTGGGGATGCTACAAGATCATTTTACATTTTGATTTTTGTCAGAAACAAAAAACATCTTTCAACCAGTGCAACCTCCAGCCTGTCAGTGTCTCTAAGCCCATTTGTTCCTACAGAAAAACATACCTCTCTACACCAGCCCACATACATAAAAAATTATTTTTTTAAAGGTCTGTCACTAAGATTAATGAGGCACTGTAGTTTGGCAAAAGAAGCTGAATATGTAAGTCAATAGTGTGCTTTCTGGGGTTATTAAAGGTGGCACATTATTAAACATTTGGTGTGCTTGTTAAAATTTCATACATCAGAATGACTATGACCAAGTCAAACGCCCATCATAGAATTCACCTTTTTTCAGGGTGTAACACAAAGTCTTAGTTCATTAGAGCTTCAATGGGTCATAATAATGGGTCATAATTTGTGCATTGCCTTTACACTGCTTGGCAGTACCTGCACCCAAATTGACTTGAAGCACTTTGTTACTCGTACTGATCTTGTTTCCTCTTGTCTAGACCTTTGCTTGTGTTGTTCTTGTTCTTGTATGTACGTCGCTTTGGATAAAAGTGTCTTCTAAATGACATTGTAACATTGCAACATTGTAATAAGTGTTGGAGGTGTTGAAATGGTGATTCGTGGTTGACCAGCGGTGGTGATGGGGCCCAATGTGATATCTTTTGGTGGGGCCTGGAATTCCTGGTGACACCCCTGTTTGTACGAGAGCCACAATCACAGTTCCAAAGAGCCAGACCATTCATCTGAAGGATGGTTGTAGGTTTCCCCCTAACATTTAGCTTTTCAGTGAGAAGCAGCTTGTCTGTGCTCTATAAAAAGAGGGTCTATTTGTGGAATCACATGTGGGTTTTTTAGACACAACACTGCTTTTTTTTTAATGAGACTGAGGTGGCTCTTGGGGTGAAAAATGTGAAACAGAGTCTTTGCAATCTCTGAAATGCAGGCGGCAGTTTTATGTTTGTGAGGCATTTTCCAGCCGCAGTTCAAGAAATGGGTCGCTCATCTCTGGCATGTACGCACACACACACAAAAACACACAGAAAGGCATGATTTTGGTCACAAAAACCCTACAATATAAATTTCTCTCATTCTTCAATTGTTAGAATTAGCTCAAAATGCAACAGTGCGGCACGCCATATTTCCACAAATAAAGGAATACTTTTTATAAAACATGCCCTTTCTGGTGCCCAGCCTTGTCAAGGTGATGGAGTCGTAGTTGGAGAGCCCGATGCTACAGACATATTCAGCTTTACTGCTCAGGGGCTGTAAATTTAGAGCCTGTACCAAAACTGATAAACTCTGTCCACTGGTAATGTTTACACTGGGCTTAAGCCTTGACATATGTTTTGGAAATGAACATCTGCTGAGGCTAGCGATAATCCTAGAGGCAGCCCATTAAACACCCCAGGTTCAAAGATAAGATATACAGTAACCCTATATTCCCTCACAGCCCCTATCATCTTGAAACTGATTTCCAATAACATGCGTGGGTCTGAACTCTTAAGCTGTCTCAGGCTAATGCTACTTATCTGGTCTAAAACATTAAGCAAGGTCTTTTTCAAAGGTTTAATTCTTTCAGACTAGCCCCATTGAAGGCTTTAATCATTTCACTTAGTGTCAGAGGCGGTTTCCTCTTTTATCTGCAAATCCTGCAGATGGATTGCAGAGGGTGGGGGCGCAGGGCAAACACACATTTTGGTACAGTTTATCATTTCTCTCAAATCTCTGGATTTCACAGAATGATAATACCAGCCAGTGTTTTTTATTCTATCATATTTTATGTGCCCTCATACTGTAAATCTGCCACATATTAAGTTATTATCATTTCCTGCGCATACTGTCGCTCTAAATTGTTCTTCTGACTGACCTCACATCGTTTATGTGTTGACATAAAGACACCAGCTGCTTGGGTACGTGGCCATGAATTACACTTTTATAATTTAAAATGAAGAACCTGGAATGCCACTCAAGATGAACCATCTTGGCCTCCATATATAGTATTTTGCATGGCTGTTAAAGCTTAAGAATGACATTGAATTCCAAGTAGTCAATAGTGTTGAATGACTACTTCTTTCGATCATAAATCAACACTTATAACTTTTGCTGTCTGTCAAAGCCTGAGCGCAACCTCACCAAAGTCTTTCAGTTTGAAGAAATATACATGAAAAAATGATCCAAATCCTCATGGTAAAGAAAGATATTCAGCCAGAGGGATGTTTAAGGTAATAATATTGTGACTCCAGACTCCACTTACAGCGACAAGCTTAGTGTAGGTGTGCTTCATGGCTCTGACATTTCCATGTGGACTTGAGAAATGTTGAGACATGAAAGCATACAGGAACAAGATTATCAACAGTGGGTGGAAAAAAAAAAAAATGGAGACAGCACAGAGAGAGAGGTATCACATGTCCAAGGGAGGGTTCTTTATCTGTAGATGACAAAATGTTGCTGGATGTCCAGCATTTATCAGTGTCACAACACAGTGCCACACTGATGCTATAAAATAACAAAACACATAAGTGCATCCGTTCAAAATAATGAGCATCAGGACTTGCAAATAAGACAACATTTGCATACAGCCACCAATCATTATCTAGCACTCAAAACAGGGAATAATGTGTAGATGGTAATTAATCTCAGACAAACACCATAAAACCTGTGGGGGTGGGGGTACAAGGAATAAGTGTTGGAAAGCAGTTTTCTGTTATACTTTCTGAGTTTCAGAGAATCTTGTGGTACATTAAGTTTATATGTTTTTCAAAAGTTAGTGAGGGTTGGAAGGTTGTGCCGTGTACCTGGATGATGTTGTGATTTACAGCCATACATAGGAAGAATATTCGGGTTGAAAAAACACATGATGGTTGTGTACTCTAGGTTGTCCTGTGACCTTTTACTCAAAAAGTAACTCCTGCACTCATCTCCACATAGCAGCATTTTGATTTTTATGTCGGCCTTAGTCTTCCTCTGGTTGACATGGATCAAAAAGCCATAACTTTTTGACCTTTACATTGTCCAAATTGCAGGATGATGCTATGGATGTTATATTTATAGTCATATTGTTTGGACATCCACCACATCAAAGACTCAGATCATGTTGTGGCCGATGCCTTGTCTAGAGCTCCAACCTCTTTAAGTATTTTTTTGCCTGACTGAACATGTTTAACCCCTCTGGTCCTCTCTGTCTCCTCTCTGTCACTATTAAATGCTTCTTCAGGCGCCTGACTTGCTGAGTGGGTGGAGTGGAGTCTGGTTGGCTGGCTGGGGGAAAACTACAGTCAGTATGGATTTTGATATAGTTGTAGCTGTAAGTATAATTATTACAGTGTAAGTATAGTGTTGTAAAAGTGATGCTGAAACTCTTTAAGGTGCTAATTGTTGTGTAGTTTTGTTCATAGTTATGCTTAGTGATTAGGAAAAGCTGTAGTCACCGGTGTTCCTACTGGAACTCATTTTTTATGGAGGGGAATGTGACGACCCCTCCACACCACTAAGCGATCCTGCGTTTTTGTTTCTTCTTTCTGTTTCAGGTCTGGGGTTGTCATTAGTTGATGAGCTACAACTGGGCCCAGTTTAGCCTCCATCATAATTCCCCCTCTATGTCAGGCGTTTTGGTCTCTCATCTGCTCTCACACTCCCAGTGTGGGCTTCTTGACACAGCTGTTCTTCCAGGTTGCGTGGGATCTGTCATCATCTAAACGATAACAGTGTATCTTACTGTGACTATTTATACATTTATGTTTGTTCAGGACTTCAAAGTGACTCATATCAGTGTATGATGCATGGGTAACTCTATGTTTGCAGATTAACCCATAGCTTCATACTAACTTTAGAGGTTTTGTTGTCGTTCATGTGAGACTGTAACTTAAATGATCGACTTAAGGCATCTCCTCTTCTCGTTCTCATCACATGGATATCACTAAAAAATACCAATGAACATCATTTATCTGTTAAAAGCAGCGATGATCGCAGCACTACAGCATTTAGACAATTCAATAACAACTTTGACCTAAAATCAGTTTTGATGGTAGTGTCAGTTCACTACAAAGCAACTGTTCACTTTTGTCTCTTAACTGTATTTCTGTTTTTGCTCACAAAATTAAATTGGATTTTTTTCGTGTGAACATTGAATTTTCAACTTTTTCTCCTGAATTCTGACTTTATTCTTGATATTTCAACTTTTTCCTCAACGTGTATTTGAAATGAAAAATATTTTTCCTCTCAGTTTTTTTTTCTCATTCTTTGCCGGATTGCTTTTCAGTATCTTCCCTGTTTTTTCACAAAAATAAAATCAGAGAGAAACAGCGCCCCTGGCTTTGTTTGGTCAAACATGTTACTGCAGTCACGTTGAGTCTACCAAAGTGAAGGCAGGTGACATTATAAAAAGAATATATACTAGCAAAGTTTCAAACACAATAAGTTGTGTGGCCAGTTGTACTCTGGACTCCCAACAAACAGTCATGAAGGTAATAGCATAAAGAAAAGGAAAGTTGGCTTGTTTACAGGAAATGTTGATTAAGTAATCTTGTGTACCGAATAGAGAAAGGTAGCTAATTAGCTAACTAGCAGTAATGGAGGGAGTAGATGAGTCAACAAACACTGGGATATTATATGGATACTGAGATCTTCATCCTCCTAAAAGCAAAAAGTAATAGCTTTAACATCAGACAAGGTGAGTCACACTCATCCTCTGTCTCTGTTTTTTTCTTGCTGAAATTCCTTTTTTTTCTTGCTGAAATTCCTCCATGGTTGTAAATATTTTGAATCATTGTTGCATGTTCATTAATGTTATGTAGGTTGTGTTTTGCTCTGTGTGTTTTAAACTGTTGCACTAAGTTTCAGTCTTACATGCTGTGCCTGATATCACCTGTTTAGGTTAACAGCATTTATTTTGAAAGGTTTGTTATTCAGTCATCTGTTCTGCTAATTGGTTGAGATAATTTTTCCATTCTTGTTTTGCTTTTGTTAGCCATACTGTATGGAAGCCCAAAGTAGACATGCATCAATACACTTAATTTACTCTGCTTTCATGTGATCCATTAATCTAAATCTGCTTTCCAAGACCCCTTCTTTCATTATCTTGAAATAATAGACCTGGTTTTCCCTTAATAAATAAATTAATCTCATCTTGAGGTAGCAAAGCTTGTTTTGTCATGCTAATGAGATCATTCTCTGATGATCTAGGAAACAAAACAATAGACTGGTCACTTTGATAGACCAGGCTATCACATGCCACTCCCCCTCTCTTTTCAAAGTGAAAGCAGACCCTGAAATGTGCAGCAGAATAAGACCAATGAGACAATTTATTTTTGTTTGAATCATTAAAACATTTAAATCTGAAAGACCTGACAGAAAGGTAGAGAGCCCGTCAAACTTTGTCCTGTCTTGGCACCTGGTTATAAGGGTAAATATCCAGAAGCAATCTTCTTCTTCCACAGAGCATTTTTATTGCTGCCGCCTTCATAACTTATCTTTATTCCTGCAGTACATTGCACTGTATTAGAATTCGAGTTCGTTGTCTCTGATACAACAGGAAAAAAGAAAAGAGTTTTTCTCTCTCTAATATCTGCGTGGCAGTTTAGTTCTTGTGTTCTATGTTCTTACAACATGAGCCAGAATTATAAGAACTTTAAGATCACTTTTTTGATCTATTTTCATCACAAGATCTGTAACAAGTGCTTGTATAATAGCCTATATTTTCTAGGACTCCATTATTCGCAGCCCACTTCTGTGTGATTTACCATCAGAAATATATTCATACCTGGCTTCTTTCTGTACTTTTTATGATTTGAACAGAGTTGAGAGTCAAGTTGAAATTTTCTATATTCATGAGACCAAAATAAC
This sequence comes from Notolabrus celidotus, assembly GCF_009762535.1. NCBI lineage: Eukaryota > Metazoa > Chordata > Actinopteri > Labriformes > Labridae > Notolabrus > Notolabrus celidotus. The sequence goes on from NC_048279.1 coordinate 24,430,917, forward strand.
AGTCCACTGCAGAGTGAGCCTGTGGGGGAAAATGGGAGAGAATAACATAACAAATCCAGACAGAGAGAGCCACATAGCTGCGCCACCTCACTTCCAATCTGTAGCTGGAGATGAGTATCAGTCTGGTCAAAGAGCCTTCCTGTGTGCCGGAGCCGTCCTTGGAACTATTTAATCACAACATGGAACTGTGTGGCAAATTGCTGCTTTCTGATTGGCCAGCGCTTGACAGCCATGACCATATGGTGGGAAGTGATATACCTACCTGCTATCTTCCCATGAGTGATGTCTCCAGTAAAAATGATTACTTCATTTAACCACGCATTATTCGGTTGGCTAGGGGTTGGAGCAAAATAAAAATTTATTAGGCCATCGGGTGGTAAAGCACAGCACACCACAGCTGAGTCTCTGGAGTTTTTTGAGTGATTGCTTCAAATGTGACTGTTTTGTTAAAATAAATCAGTTATTGCAACCTTAAGACAAAATATATATATCATGCATTTTCAAAATAGGTCACGACACACATCTGGTTGTAAATCCTCTGTGTTTTCATTGTTTCAGTGCCATTTCACCGTGACATTTAACATATTGAAGTAAGAAAGGGAGAATTAGTCCAGTGACAACTGGAGTAATACAGATGGGCATAAAGGTCATGAGATTAGTCCTTCAGCAGGCAGATAATGAATTTGACAGGAGATGACACAAAAGAGAAATGCAACAAAGAATACAATATATAGAATACGAATTCCAAGTTATCCCTTTATACTTTTTCTAACTGATGTGTTGTATGATGTAAGGCAGCTTAACAATGTCTAATTCCATTGCTGATAAATATTTTTTTAACACCTAAAAGAAATATGTATATATATATATATATATATATAAAAAGTAATGGACATCAATGCTACTAATGTAGGAAAACAAGATGTGACTATTTTTCTCTTTTGACTCATAGTAGTCGTTTGAATAATACTACTCATGTATCTGTGTTGAATTTCTTAGTTTTGGTATTATGAGCTGACTTCACAGGTCACAACAGGTGATATGTTATACAATCATCATCAGAGGTGTGACTGCAGAGTTGTAAATATTGCCATCAGAGTGCAAAGTACTCTTTACTGTCACAATATCATGATTTCACCTCCCGATTATGGACAAAAAATATCATATTACTGCAATATTTATTGAAAAAACAACTATATCAATCGGATTCCCACTGTATCTTGTATGAAAATATAGGCTTGTCTTCCTTACACAACAGAAGAATGGAGCATTGGTATGTCTTTCTTTTTAAGGCCATACTAGCTGCCGTCTTATTTATGCTCCTAATTGACTCCTAAAGTTGTCAGTGGCTGTAATCTTCGGTCCTATGGACAAATTATTTTTGTCATTCCTCAGACTCGCTCTGTCTTTGGTAAAAGTGCTTTTAATGTGTTTGCTCCCTTATCTTGGTTTGAGCTTCAAGGTCACCTGAAACTGGATTCTTTAATTCGATTGGAGGATTTTAAAACAAGGATAAGGATCATCTGATCAGCTTGTGCACATGTTTTAGAGCTTAACACTGCTAACATATAAATAGATGTAATAGTTACTTGTTACTATATGTTTTGTCTTGCTCTCTTTATGAAACGTTTTATGCTGCTGTCTTGGCCAGGACTCCCTTGTAAAAGAGACTTTGCATCTCAATGGGACTATTCCTGGTAAAATAAAGGTAACACAAAAATAAAAATTAGTAATAATAATTTTCAACTTAACTGTTCATCTGCAAAATACTCTGAACATGAGCCTGGGAGGTGAAGATAGAGTCTGTAATCATGATTGTGGAAAAAAATGTACAAGAAAGCACAAGTACACCAATAATGAATGTGTATAATAACAGAGGTTGAAAAGGTGTCCAGATAAACTGCAAACAATACATCCATAAGGCCTAACATCTCTCAACAATATGACAACTAAATTAAAATGGCTAGCTTGTATGTGTGACCTGTGACAGCTTACTACTCTGATATATTTGGCTTGGTGTCCATCAAACATGTCTTTAGCCTTTTATCTGTCTATTTTATATTTTCTCTCTTTTGCAGTCACTGCTGATCCACATTTCCACAAACACCCCGTCTTTTTTGCCGAATTCCAAAAAAACTCCTATACCGGTGAGAAACAATTTTTAGGGTTTGGGTAGAGTACCTTGCTTTCATGCGTCATCTCTTTCGACATTGATTTGCGCTTAATTTGATACACTGATACATTATGATACCTCATGATACGATATGGTACAATTTTATTACTTCACAGCAGGGACCAACTGTGAGGGACTGGGTGCAACACAATAGAAGCCATCTTTTCACAAAACAAGCTTTGGTTTGGTGACATAACTTCTGGGGATATCTGTGCAAATATACCACATGTGTAAATGTTATGTAAGTTTTTGAGTTCAACAATTCAGACCTATAGGGATCAACATGAATATTAGCGAACTGAATATGCTAACATACATGTCAACACATGTGAGAGAAACAAGGTGATTGGTCACATTTACTGAAAAGTTGCAGAGAAAAGTATAAATTACGTTGTCACCACTGAGAAAAAAAAGTTACAGTGAGCAGGTCCAGGTGGATTAAAGGTAAATCAATCTTTTTTGTACAGTTTCCATAGGAGGAGTGACGATAAACTGTCAGTCTCTTTGGTCACTTTTTATTCACGTTTTAATATTGTTGATTAATATAACGTGAATATATCATCATAAAAAGAAGCAGAGGACAGAAAAACACAGATGCTGAAAGATGGCCAGTGGGGGCGCCACACTGTGTGAGCTGTATGAAAAGGGTGGCTGTAAATTAAAGCATAATCCCTTCTTGGGAATCAATTCCACAATGACCAGTGAAGAGCCTCATATTTGAGGAGGTGTCCTGTTAAGTGATATTTACCTGACAATTGTACAGTGATACGGAAATTACATTTGCATACGCCATGTCTCATGGAAGAGGCAGCACAGATATGTGGCATTTGGGTAAATGTCACCCAAAGGAATAAACAATCCCGGAGTTTCATTTCACGTCCATAGACAGTGATTCATTAGTGCTGACTGACATACAGCGCAATTAGATCAAATAATATTTTCCAACTTAACAGAGCCACAAATAAATGCCAATAACTGATCTTTGGCACTGGGAGTCTTGTGTTCAATGGCAGCAATAAGGAATGTAATTTAGTTATCATTATGTGAGCCACATGTGAATTCAAACACTACGTCATTGCCTCGTTCAGCCATTAAATCAAGAAATGTAATAAACTGCTCATTATGCGTGTGCTCGCACAACGTGTGTGCTTTTAAGGTAAAAACGCATGGATTCTTTATGAGACCCTGCTGTGATTGAGCACAGAGACAATATTAAGTTACAAAATTGAGTTATCCACACAGCTAAGTGAATCCCAAGGACTCTTATTACATTACCCAATGACATGTAGATATATACAGCCGTAAACTGAATATTAAGGAGAGCATGTGATTATATCAATCTGCTATGGTAATGAGGGAGAAATAATTCAGAAGCTTGCAAAGTCTCAGTGGGAACATCACGTGTGCATCCAATGTTTGCAAGGATCTTATGGTATAATTGTACAAGAGGCGAAAGATTATTAAGATTAAATATTCAATACTGAGTACTTTAGCTTGTATCACAGAGCCATTCTCCTCCCGACAAACCAGCCCACAGGTTCTTCTTTGTCTTTGCACGTTATCGTACTTGTTGACCTTGTTAGTCGAAGTGACAGTTCGGTGAAGAAATTATAAAATGCCATGAAAATCTCCCCTTTCTCTCAATTGAAAGGTAAATTCTGCAAACAAGCTTCTAATTCATTGTCAAGGTGTTCCGATAAGTGCCGAGGAGAAGTGACACGTTTGCTGATAGAGTGGAAAAACACAAAGCGAGCTGCATGTGGGATCCTGCACCAAAGCTCTCAATTCCCCCCTTATCACTCTGCTAGAAATCAGTCATAACCAACTGCTGCGCAGTGACAGACAGCGTTGTTCTGGACACCTTCATTTGTTTACCCTTCTTTGTTTACACTTGACATTTACACTTACCGTTTCATATTCACTTAACCACCTACATCACTCACAAACACAATTTCATGAGTGAATAGATGGAGTTTGTTTGAGAATGGACTCCTATTTGCTAGTGAGTGAAATGCTGACTTCTTCCATTTTATCTTTTTAACACAGTGTTTACAAGATTGAAAAATTTACCTTGAACTATAGACTCACATTTTTCATGAATTTAGTTTATAAATAAGCGTATGTGATAAGGAAAACATCAATAAGACTGAGTGTACTCAAAGTTTGTGCAAAATACCAAAGTTTAATCATCTGTCTTCATTGTAGAAACAGCTTACTTTGTATTCCTTGTTGTGAGTGTTTGAACTCCATATCAAAGACCCTTTAAATAGGTAGAACTTCCTCAACCCGTTGCCAAATAAACCGTCACTCTACCACCCTGTTTGTTGCATCCCATTAAAACTGATGATGACCCTTTCCGTCAGTGACAGATAAAACCCTGCCCTTGTCAAAAGCTATCAGCAAACTGTTTTCTGTCACAGGCAGATTAAATTCACCACCCTAATCGCCTCCTAGAATAATCCGACAGAATAAAGAAATTACGCATATTTTCTTCCTGTTCAAAATTCAGTAAGACACATCTTCATGACCCGATAATTGCACTGAGGTTTGTGGTGCCAGAAGTAGCCTAAAGCATATAGAAATAGGTCCATGATTGGAAGGTTATTGGTTGAAGCCCCCGACACCCCCCAAACACCTAGAAGGGGAATGAACAAGTAGTGCTCTCCCTTTTTTCACACCAGCTAGTGTCGAGGTGCCCTTGAGCAAGGCAATTATGCGGTATGTGCTCAAGTGAAATGACTCCATGACTCATGCCAGGAAACAACATATTACTTCATGGGTCTGATGAAAGTTGTGAAAGACTTTCACATAAAAAAGTGAAGGACGTGACTGTGTTCATCAGATGAAAACAGTATCATTGAGTACTGACTTATTTAAATGTATCATTATTGGGTAAAATGATATCTTTGAGAAAGGCAAGACAATTTCTCCACGCAACAAAACCTTAAATCATCGCAATGTTTTGACACCACAAAGGCTCATGTTAGGTCAATACTTCTAAGACAGTTGGGGACTACGCTTCAATATATTAACAGGCAGACCAGATGGCTAACCAGCAAAACTGAAGCCAGAAATTAGTTATCCTCCATGTGACATTTTTCGAGCCAGAGTTCTACCGCCTCTAACCATACCACAGATTTAACTTAGAGATGAATATCCAAATCAATTTTTTATACCAGGCTGTAAAAATGTTTAGTTTTGCTGCAAAGATCAGCTGTTTTGAATTGGTGTGCATGTGGTTCCTCTGGGGCTAGCCTCAAGTGGACTTCAGTTTTTAACACTTCTGCATTGGCATCATTTCTCGCAGCTGGAGGTTTATGCTTTGGTTGGACCCATGTCCCATCTGTTAACATGGAGGAGTCTGGGTTTATGACCTCTACTGCAGCCAGTTACCAAGGGGAGCTCTAAATGTTTTAGCTTCACATTTGGGGGGCTGTCGTGTCATCCATGTTACAAAATGTAATGTTGTGTTTTTCCATTGATATAAATATGTGTTTCCAGAGGCTATAGTCCGTGCTGCAAAGGTCGTAGCTTCGATTCCAGCCTCGACCATTAACTGCATGTCCTCCCCCTCTCTCTGCTCCCCACATTTCCTGTCTCTCTTCAGCTTCCTTATCCATAAAGGCAAAAATGCCCCAAAAATATAACTTAAAAACAAGAAGATGTGTTTCCTAGTTTTGAAGAAATTTCTATACATACACATTCATAAAGGGGAAAAAAACAATGTGTTATTGTGATCCAAACTGCAGTGTATATAATTATTTAAGAGATTACTTCAGGGATCACTCTTGGTTGAGGCCTCTGAGGGATTTCCTTCCTGATGCTGCTGTTTCGATTACCCTGCAGCTACAAGATGTGTGTCTACCACACTTCAACTATATATTTTATCTATAGACTGGAAATCCTGTCTTGAATACTGTTTGTCCACCTCAGACTGCTAATGTTGCAGAGCTGAGCTCGCTTATGACAGCCCACAGTGCCAACATTTTGCTGCATATATTAAAAAACTGTAAAATAGGGTAGCACAGGTGTTAGGTACTCAGAGTTCAAACACTTGGAAGGATGTCAAAATACACAATTTTGCTTTGTGCAGACAGTAATTAATCTGTTATCTTCTCTTTCTTATTAAAAAAAAGCTCTTCTTTTTTGCAGGCACTGGCTGTCGATTATGAAGGCTAAAGTGACAAAAGTCACCAGCAGCAGGTCATATCAGCTGTCGCCAATTAATGTTGAATTTTTGAGTGTCTTGATAGCATGCCAAAATAAAACCTGTCTGGTGTGTCTCTCTGTGTGTGTGTGTGCGTGTGTGTGTGTGTGTGTGTGTGTGTGTGTGCCTACTGCAAATCTGCACTCAGCTGAAGAGTGACTGTGAGGCACAAGAAGCATCACTGTCTGTTTAATGTCTGTCAACTGCCTGTCAACTGTACAAGTGCAGGTGGACTGGATATTTTTGCAGTTCCAACAGCTCAAACAGAATGACATGTTATCTTAAGCTGATCTCTTCACAGCAAATTCAGGACTAATATTGTCCCATAAACTGAAGTTCTGCTCACAGATTTGGATCAAGCTTCCTGACTGTGCAGCTATGATCAAGACTTTCACTATTTGAATTAAGATGCATGCGAAAAATAAGGTGTACTAAAGGAAGTACTCCCAAACTGAATTTTCCATATTGAAAAATGTGTATTAACTCAACCATAAAAGTCATAGTCCGATTATCTCAGCTTGGTTCACTTGGCACTTCTTATTGTTGAAAGCAGTATTTAAAGCTGTACCTTGGGACCTGATTTTTGGTGGGCCCAGAGGACAAAGCAGTACATTCTATCTCTATGAAGATCCTGTCCTGCACATGCATGTATTTTCTATGGATCATGTTTTTTTAGCTTTTTGCCCACCGAAGACATATCTCATCCTGCTTCCTTTTCCATGGCTAATGTACTTCTCACCAGACACTGGTGTACACAGGAACTCATTTGGTAAAACTGCTGTAAATCAATATCAGGATTAAGAATATGACTAAATTTAAATCCCAACTAACTGTCTTGCATAAAGGTGAATACAAAATCAGAAAACAGTGTAAGTTGAGCACTTTTTTTCAACCCAACTAAACACAAGGTCACCTTGTCTGTAGGTAAACAGCGTCAAATTGGTTTATAGAGTGTGGCTACCTTTAGCAGAGCTGCCCACCAGCCTTCGGTCCTCCTTGCAGGTTAATCCCCAGATGCCTGTGCTGGTTACACATTGCTCTGGGTGAGTAGTTATACAGTATGCTAGCTCAACCAGACAGCCTACATACAACTCTGCCCTAGTTTTCTAGCCACACTGCTAGACGTCATCTGTCGTACGTGCTTGTTTAAATATTAGTAGTAGAGCATTAAGCCATCAACAGCTCTAACTAGTGACGGACGGCTGTGTTTCAGCTTAGACATAACATGTGGCTGACATTTCAGTCCTACTTTAATGAAAGTATTAATATTTTTTAACCAACTTTTAAGTCTGGTGCTGACCAGTGTAGCTGATGGGGTTTAATTGTTTTGTCGACTAAATTCAATATCCTGTTTCAGAATCCAACCTTGTGGCAGTGTTGAAGGGTTTATCAATGTTGCACACTGTTTTGCTTTGAGGTCATAAAGAGTCCTTCATATACGATGGAGACTTTTAGAGCCAGTTAAAAAATTAATGCAGCAAAATATTGTGAAAATGCACAACTTGAACTTTGATTGATTTTGATATTTCAACTTTTAAGAGGGAATCTAAATAGTAACACTGCTGTGGGTGACATTATTAGATGCTGCCCTTAGTGGGTCCAGGAAAATATTTCCAATTTCCTGCTTAGAAAACATTTTGTCAAGGATATTCGATTGATTTTAAGATTGCTTAGTTGGATTTTATGCTTTTTAAATGTGTGTAAGCAGGCCATTAGCTTAAGGAAACACTTGACAAGAGTGGCCTGATAGAAAGTAACGATTTAAAGAAGAGCTATGACATGTGTTAGCAGAGTGAAGGTGAAGATTTTTACACTGCATTGCACAATAACATTGCAAAGATGCTTTAATATTTAAGTTTGCTGAATTATACTGAAAAGGCTCACGAGCACAGGCTGGAAAATAAGGTAATGACAGAATGAAATTGCAAACAGCTGCTGTTTCCTCCCAAACAATTTGCACTTTGTGAAACAGAGGGCAAATTATTTGCACTTCACTTTAAAAAATGATTTGTATTCTGGACCGTGTTGAGTAAGTTGTTTGTTTTCAGCCCTTTGCTTTTATAGGCCTGCTAATATCAATTACACTAAAGATTGCCTTGTGTCGGCGTCTTCGCTGCTGGAGCTGTGCACTCAGGGGAGATCAGACGCAGGAAGAGATCTAACCTCTAAACACAGGATTTCTAATTGCTCTGACATTGCTCATGCCATTGGGCCTCATTTGTATGTTCAGGTGAAGGAGCAATTTGGTTCTAATGCATTGACACAGATCATTTCCCTCCACCTCTTCTCTCGCTCCTCACCTCACTTCATCAGCTGAAGGTGGACGGGCAGAGAGAGTAATATACTGAACCCATCTGTTCATCTGTCAGACCTTTTCTCCTCACAATTTATGGCACGTCTATTTGTTGAAGAGCCTTCCCTCCCACGGAGGCCCCCGAGAGGAGCCGCAGAAGTGAACAATTCTCACACCGGGTTTTCACATCCCGGGAAGCTGATTTGATGAGCCGAGCTGGATCGTTCCTGATGGAGGCTTCAGATGCATTCTAGACTAATGGCAGTCAAGGCTACAAATTGCTCCCACTTACACCCATATCTTGGTTGGCCCACTGTCTGCCCCGACTCCACCAAGACAGGTGTGCTCCTGGCAGCTCCCTCTGAAGTATTGTCAAGCGTCTTTTAGCTGCTCCGCCCCCCTTTAAAAGCAGCCGGGGAGAGAGAGAGGGAGTGGGTGATCCTGCATCGCCTAAACCAGCTGCTTCCTTTGATCTACTTGCTAGGTTCACTTGGTTTGGATTAAGAGGCCATCTTTATATGCACACTCCCATATTTTATCCAGCAGGAAGCCAGAATCTGTGCCATCTGACACAACCTCTAAAACAACTGCTGATTAACAACAGAAGGCCAATCAATTCCCCCTGTGAGCAAGCTCGGGATTCACCACTGCTCTTACGGTAGACATATGGTAATTTTTTTCACTTAGCATAAATTAAAGTCTAGTACACTTCTGTGCCTGTGCTGGAGGTCTACTGCAAGTGCTGTCACAGTGCATTAATGCTCAACATCAGGTTCCAGAAGCTCGGAAAAAAGATAGAGGAGCCATTTTGAAGTTTTGTCTTGATCAACATCAGTAACCATCCTTGACCTGCATCACTACTCAGATAAAGCCACTCATACAAAAGCAGGAGGCACTTGCAGCGCTGTATTTTTGCTACCTTGAGCATGAATCCTGTTACACCTCTTTGAAGTGGACACATAAATAAAAGGTTGTGTATCTGTATTTACACACATATGAGCGGGGAGGTCAACAACTCAATGCTACTCAAACAGCCACTGTGAAGGCGTTTGACGTACTCCAGAGAAGCTTCTCACCAGCTAACTGCAAGGACTGTAGCTGTGTGAGGTTAGTCTAAGTTGTGAATGGCAATCGGCAGCGCACACACCTCCTCCTCTCTAGAATTAAAGCTCTGATTGTCTGAACATTTAAGTGACTGCTGTGAAATTTTGCCACGTCTCCTCCCTTCTCCTCCTCTGTGTTTTTTGTTTCTGTCCCTGTTCTCCAAAGCAGTCCTCCACTACTCCAAACCCACCGCAGAGTGTCACTCCACATGAAGTCACACTCACAGGGGCTGGGGTATAAATAAGCAAGACACAGTTTGGGCAGCACAGTGGCTCACAGTCCCCTCACAGCAAGAATATCCTGAGGTTGTGCGTTGTGTATCTGTGCCCTTCTACCCTAAAAGACGTGCTCGCTGTGTATTAGGTATACTGCTGCCAAGATGCTGGTTTTAGAGCAGCAGCTGGTCCCCTGGTGGTGAGCTGTGGCTACCCACTGCTGCTGGATAATTAGGATAGGAAAATGTTTTCTAATTTCCGCTTTTTCCACACATCAGGGAGGCAGACCTCAGCGTGAGGCAGCCCTGCGTTCTTAACGACAGCTCACTTGACCCCTGTTTAAAATTTTATTGCAAAGTTGATTAATATTTCAAACCATACAAATGGGTTAAAAAGGTTAAAAAGTTTTGTTTAAACATTTTTTTTTACTCCAAAAAGGTAGAGTGCAGAGATTTAAAGGCTAAGATCAGTTAATGTATCCAAATTATATTCAATAGGAGCTTTTAAAACCTTATCTCCAGATATTGGAACCCTAAATGAACAGTATTGAGCTGTATCTCACAACCCACAAAGTCAGTGATCGGAAAAAAGTTGATATCCTGAGGAAAAAAATAAATGATACCTATAACGCCCGGTGATCAGTTCTGCTCCATGCTTGAGGCAGGTTTTTTAATCACGACTAAAAGGCACCCTGATGTATTTTCTTGTAAACAAACAAAAGTAATGTTTATGTTCAGTATAACTCAAACATATCAGTGAGGTTGAATCAATTACATTTCTCGAAAAATATCTGTAAAATGTATATCTCTCATGGCTGGAAACCTGCATTATTTTTTACAAATACTGTATGTTTACTGCAAGTCTGCTTTCAGCCTCTACTTGTGCACTGCTGCATTTCTTAACACAACACTGTCTAAAGTCAAAATTCTGCCTTTAACTCAAGCTTCCATCAAGCCATCTTCATTGGTAGTACAATTTTTTTAGAGCTGTTTGTTATGTCAGCCTGAAATGAAAGCCATGCAGCAACATGGTTTAGTGATGTGTCATGATCAAAAGCTGCGGCTCTGAGAGACAATGCTTTGTTGTGAATCAGAAGAGTCGGCTCGCATCGAGAGAGAGCCGGCTTCCAGTTTTTTCCTTTCGCTGCTTAGCTCTCATAGTGCTCAGCCCCAGCTCTGCTCAAGCCAGAACTTTGTTTTGATTGGTCAGCATGGCGGCCATGCTCCAATCACGTGAGGATATAGGATACAGGTGATGGAGGGGAGGCTGTGTATCTTGGCTACATCTGTTCCTTCAGAGAGAGTCTTCTCGAAGACAGGGCAAATACTCACTGAGAGGAGAAATCAGATCAGACCATCCAAGCTGAGACATCTGATTTTTCTCAATGCCAACCTGAACTGAGGACAATAATAATGTTCGCTCGAGTTTGGTTCTGGTTCTGTTTGCTTGAGTTTGGTTCTGTTTGCTTGAGTTTGGTTCTGGTTCTGCTTGCTTGAGTTTGGGTCTGGTTCTGTTTGCTTGATTTTGGTTCTGGTTCTGTTTGCTTGAGTTTGGGTCTGCCTCTTCTTGTTTGAGTTGGTTCTGGTTCTGTTTGCTTGAGTTGTTTCTGGTTCTGGTTCTGGTTCTGTTTGCTTGAGTTGTTTCTGGTTCTGGTTCTGTTTGCTTGAGTCTGGTTCTGGTTCTGTTTGCTTGAGTTGTTTCTGGTTCTGGTTCTGGTTCTGTTTGCTTGAGTTGGTTCTGGTTCTGTTTGCTTGAGTTTGGTTCTGGTTCCGTTTGCTTAAGTTTGATTCTGGTTCTGTTCTGTGGATATGTTTGCAGTTTTTTGTTAATTTGTGAAATAAAAAAGTTTGATTGAAATACTAAACAAAAGTAAGAATGGTTTTGTAACAGAATAAATTCACAAAACTAGGCAATTATAAGGCTTCTCATAAACACACTGTACGTAAAAGGGTTTTCAACACAAACCATTAGTTTTTGCAAAGTTAAGGTAAAATATACGGCTACAAAATATCCTAAACTAAGAGCTGTTCGGGAGTCGAAAGAGCCAGCTCTCTGAAAACAGCCGAACTTCCCATCACTAACATGGTTAAGATTATTTAAAATGATACACTTTAAAAAACAACTGATGCAGTCTGAGTGATTTTGCACACTGGTTTTTGAACAAGGGTTATAAAGCCCAAAGACGGGCGATTGTTATATTGGAAATGCTAACACCAACTAATTTCTGACAGCTGTAGACACTGACAGAGAAGTGGTATTATGGAGGGCCTTTATCCCCCTGGCAAACAGTTACAATGCATGCAGTTGTCAATCAAAATCCACCATGCCACTAATTGTGGCTGATAATAATGCATAATTGCTAAAAAAAAAAAAATAGCCTTACTGTAATCATGGAGGAGTTGAAAATAATATTCAGTCTACAAAACATTTTCCCATCTTAATAATCCAGCAGCAGTGGGTAGCCACAGCTCACCACCAGGGGACCAGCTGCTGATCTAGAACCAGCATCTTTGAGGGAGTATTCTCAATACACAACATGCATGTCTTTTAGGGTAAAAGGTGTGTATGAATAAAGAACTGAGTTACAACGACCAACATCTTTTTTTGTACCAGGCTGTGAAGGTGTTAGTTTCTTCTGTAAAATCAACATTGTATGGGCTGTCATGTTGATTCCTTGGCGTATGCATCTAGTCTTAAGTGGACACCCAAGGGAACTGCAGTGTTTTTGTTTTTTTTTGTAGTTAAAATTACAAGAAAAAGAATGTCCTGTAAGTCTGAATTAAATCAACAGACTTACTCCTAAATTAAATAACTGAATCTTGGACCATCTCTGCATCTGCAAAGAATTTTGAACTATTTGAAAAAAAATGTGTTGGATTGGATAAATGTATCTTATGCCTCAATGAACAAATAATGAACCACTGAAATACTGCAATGGTTAATTTAAGAATCTTGTGAGGAACTTTTAACTGATTTGAAATTGGGATGGCATAATATACCGGCACTGATCAACACCATCAAACATAAAATATTGATATTGTGTTACAAATAAGCATACTGTAATACTGTGTAACTATGTTTGGTTTATAGAAGTGGGTGGTATTGGTTCTTTAAAATGCAGGGAAGACAAGGAAGAAGCAGCAGCAGCATAAGAAGAACCAGCTAGCTAGCTAACCTTTAATGACTGTGTGACTACTACTGCAGTGCATGATATTTTCGAGGAAATGATGGATGAAAGCAAGGTACCCTATCGGCATCCACAAACAAGTTTCTTTAACATTTTCTGAGATTTTTGGATTGCGTAAAAATGACGTTGTTTGTGGACATGTAACGCACAAATCACACACAGAAGAAAACAGTGTTCTTGTTTAATAAGAAGTTTCTGACATGGGCACAGATAAAACATAACTTTGAACATTAGGAATGCATGATGTAAGTCCGTGACATTTAAGTAAGCCAATCAATTTCTTAGTTACGTTTATCAAGTAGCATATCCTTCCACCGCTGTCTTGCAATTTTGAGTTAAAAATTCGCAATAATATCCTTGTTGTGAATTTATTTTTGTAACAATACCCATGAGATGATTACCTGATATCTTGACAGCCACTAGATTAAATCAGACAAAATTAAAACTAATTCTTTCTGAGCTTCAAAAGCAAACAAGGCCATCAGGGAGAAGACGTAATGTTTCTGTAAAGTTGTCAGATAATGCAAAGAGTTGAGAGACACATTTGATAGGCAAAAAAACAGCAAAAGTACTTTTCAGTACCGAATACAACTTGTGCTGTGACAGGACAAGATCAACAAACAGATAAGAGGTACTACTTTGTCCACAGGGGTTGCCAAAATCAACAGTAACCAGAGGTTTATCACTGCAGCTAACTAAAAGTTAAGTCATTTGTAAAGCCTGCATTGGTCTGATTCTTCATTTTGAAACCCAATTATTGTTATAGCCTTTTAGTTAATGGATAACGGATTAAAAAAAAAAAATTATTTCATAATATGATTGATCAATGTGTGAGTAATCTATATGTATTACTAGAGATGAATGTGTCTTAAATGTTGTAATTGTAACTCACAGGTTTGTGCAGTAATCACCTTTTATCAGGTGCGATCAGAAACCTGCTGTGAGTATCATTGAGTGGCGTATGATTAAAACATTTTCTTCTTTAGGATGTTAAACAATCTGAGTGCAAACCTGAGTGATAAATGCAGGCTCTTGAGCAGTGATGAACAATGAAAAATGATCAAATCAAGTCTCTTTGTTGCTGCTTTCTCATTTCATGTCCGCTTAAATCATCTAATTTTGTGACTTGATCAAAACAAGCCAAACCAAAAGGCAAATTTAAACTTTCAATTATATTTTCATCAGTGTCATTACTTAATTCGGAAGATAATTTATCAATTTAACCATGGGCCTAATTTATTCAACTCTGTTTAAATCATTTAGTTTTGTGAGTTGCATCTTTAATATAAATGTGTTTGATCATTCAATCCAACACTAATGATCTCTGCTGAAACGCTTCCCTACCCTCAGTATGTGAACGACAGCACATCTTTACAGATGTATAGCCGAGCTTCAGCCGTCCATGACACATCGGTTTGGAGTGACAGGCTGCCAGTCTGATTTAAGCTAATAAAAAATAACCTCCACTTCGCCTCCGGAGCTGACATATTGCATATATGCGGATACAGGAGGAGCAGCAATTTATTTCTTCACAAGGGGTCACTTGTATTTTTAATAATTCATCCAGCATATGTTGAGATGTCAGTTGCTGCGCTTTGATCAAAAGCTGGCCTGTCTCTCGCTGAGCCATCAATTTCCAATGAAAGTATTTGGACTGCAGCGCACACCTGCCTTCAATGTGGCACAGAGCTCTTCCCTACATTCCTGTGAACATCACTCTGAGCTGGTTCCCTTCTAGGAAATATCTTCCTCTCATTCTGTTATCATCAAATTCCCATCATTGTGATGGTTTGACAGTAAAATATAAGCAGTGCAGAGAGCAGTGTGGCATGGAAAGCACATGGCAGCAGATGTTGAATTTTCAGAAGTATTGCCTTCTCCTGCCCTCTTAAGATGCCTGTCTACATCTGGCCCCTCTCTCTTGGTCTTTTTTCTTCTCACTGCCTGCCAGTGAGCCTTGACAAGAAAAGTTTGTATCTGCTGTGTGTAAGATTAGGTCCATCATTCCTTAGGGATGTGCACATTGACCCGCCACTAGCTAGGGCTGCAGCTCCATTGATGACTACTGCCAAATGCTACAATGCTCTACTACCAGGATGTAAACAAGCACAGATGACACATGGTATCTTGTAGCGCTGCATGGTTTGCCAAAAAGAGGTAAAGTTGTGTGTCGGCTGTGTCTGGTTAAATGTATAACCTGCACAGACATGTGGACATTAACCTGCTGGGAGGAGCAAAGGCTGGTGGTGCTAGCTAGGCTAATGTTAGCCACACTTGGCCAACCAATTTGACATTGTCTACCTTCATCAGGCTCTGTGATCTTATGACCAATAAAAACATGCTAAGTTTTGACTGTATATGGAGTGTCTTCTTACCTCTGGACTAGTCAGCCATCAAGGATTTAAATTTCTGTTTGAAAAAGTTTGAAATAAGTTGGTTTGATACACCCCTTTATTTTCCTTGCCAGTATTCTAGATTTTCCTTGAGAGTTTTCTTATGTTGTCTTTATTTTGATATTCTGAAGTACCTCTGGATTGCACTTCACTTCTGTTACTGTTTGTGCTTTCAATACAGTGTGTTTTGCCCTTAGGCGCCACTATACTCAATAGACAGCCTTTGCAGTCTAGCTTAGTTTGAAAATGAGGAAGAAATTATATATTTTATTGAAACTATTGTGATGTAATCTTTATTTTTTGTGATGTGAACACTCTGAATGACAGCCTCAGTTGACCGACCAAGTTGATAGCCAGCGTCTTGTGACCAATTAGTGCTATTAGCAATCAGGGTTAGGCTGACCAGAAAATCCAATGATACCCGGGTGTGTTGCACCTATGTTGATGTAGAGTTTCTCTGTTCTGTTTCCATTTTATAGCAAATCCTTAGTCCTAAATTAAGTAAATTACAGTTTCAAAAAACCTATTTCTTTTTATATCTTTTACTAATAAAGTTACATTTTCAAGATATATCTGATTAGTAAAGTCATTTGACTTAGTCAATGCCACCCAACCTCAGTTGATTGACTATACCAAAAGCTAGTATTAGAAAAAATATGTTTTTGGAAACATTTTTTAAATTTTTCAAAAGTGAGTTAACTGATTTTGCAAATTCTCTGTAGTCTATGTTGGGTTTGACAATGAGAAAGACATGATGAATTTTACCATCAAATGTTGTGCCGTTCATGTCACCACTGTTTACCATTTGTTACTACAGATGAGAGGTGATTGCAGAAAGCAGCAAATCTAACACTGAAGCACCAACAACACCAACACCAACCACTCTTCTGTGCGAGTGGGAAAATAAAGCTTCAATCAAATCACCCAAAAAGTACAGTGTAGTAAAGTTACAATTATAAACTCACAAGGCTAGAGGAGAGGAAGACACCAGTATATTTCTCCATATAAAACACAAACACACATAAATTATACATATTCTTATATGGTTTTATGAGAAGTTATGATATTGCTCTCTGACACTTAGTAGATGAAGAGCCAGCTTAGTATTCACACAAACATAATCATGATGTAAGTGGACAAAGATATTTCCCACAAGGTAGTAAAGGGTAGTTGGATAATAAAGTTATGTTTCTATGGCAACTGCCAGCATAGATACAATATCAAGGAACAGTGAAGAGCAGAGGAGGGGATTGACGAATTCATGAGACTTTAAGCGCGCCCGTCTGCACTCTTTAAAAATGTTGTCTCGTCTTATACAACTGCATACTGAGCACTCTGAGACTTACAGCTCTACTGAGCATACACAACTCTATCTATCTATCTATCTCCATCTATGTAATTTCAATATACAGAATGTGTCAAATTTTGGAAGTGAAACCTGACTTATGCCATGTTGTTTTGGCAGAACACTTACAAGGATAATATTGTGGTGCCTTTTGCAACATGGAGTGTTGTAATCCAGACATTTCACTTGTTGAAACTATTCATAGATTTTCGCAGCCACGCTGTGCAGGTATCTCAACACAAAGGCTATTGTTTCATGACTTGCCAATGGGGCCCTTGTAGGACGTATACTAAATTTATTCTGTACGGTTACATAAGAAGTAGAGCAGGGTTAAATTCAGGGTTTGGAGAAAGAAAAGGAAAAAAATAAGCAAGATGTCAAATGCAAGTCAATCTGGGACTACAACTCAAAGTTAAGTATATAATCACCTCATTGATCAGTTAGTTAGTTAATCGGCGTAGAGTCAGAGTCAGAATTAGGTCAGAAAATGTTTTATTTTACTGACCAAAAATCCCCAAATCCTCTTTTAACAGCATCCTTAATGTGCATTGTTATGGATGACTCTCCTTCAGCTCTTCCCATTTAAAAAACAACAAAAGTGAAGCTAGAACCTCACCTTTAGAGGGGCTGACGTATTGTGCTACTTACATATTTTGAAGCTAAGACATTCAAGAAGCTATCTGCTGTTGAAGTCATGCCCCTCTGCTAACCAAAACACACATCTAATTTACTGATAAAACAGCAAAGATCCCTCAGGCTGGTACAGTCCACAGCAGAACAGATTTTTGTGTTGATTTGAAGCAGTGACTCATGGTTATAGAGAGTTCAGTGACTCATGTGTTAGTGTCTGTAATGACTCCTCTTTCTTTCTAGCGCCGCATTGGTCAACAGAGCTGTCAATCATGACGTCACATTCAATCTTTCAGATAACCATATAAAAGTAAACTTCTCCAGAAAATGAGCTACTGCACATCAAGCAGCAGGATAATAACTTTTAATGTATTCAAGGGCTTTCTTGGAGAGAGGACAGTGGATAGAGCAAGAAACTGAAAGAGAGAGTGGGGAATGTGTGCAGTAAAGAGCTGCAGGTTCAAAGCAAACCCAGGGAGGACTATAGCCCCCAGTACATGGGGTGCACAATGCCTGCCTGGTGCCATATATCCGACTCCAGCTGCTGAACTACGCTCAAGTTCCCATTCAAGAGTTGCTAATTAGGCTGTCCAGTTTTCCGTTTACCAAATTATGAGCGTGTTCCATGAATGCATTAATTTTAAGTTGGTGATGCATAACACTGCAAATAAAGCTGAGAATAATGTGAATACAGTTGATGGTTTTATTTCTGTTAGCTAAAATATTTGCAAAATATCCATCCATCCATTATCTTGACCGCTTATCCCGTTAGGGGTCACGGGGGGGCTGGAGCCTATCCCAGCTGGCTTTGGGCGGAAGGCAGGGTACACCCTGTACAGGTCACCAACCTATCACAGGGCTATCACAGAGAGACAGACAGCCATTCACACCTACGGGCGTAGTTGAGTGATCAATCAACCTGGTGAGCATGTTTTTGGACTGTGGGAGGAAGCCAGAGTACCCGGAGAAAACCCACACATGCACGGAGAGTACATGCAAACTCCACACAGAAAGGCACCTGCCCGGCCAGGGATTCGAATCAGCAACATTCTGGCTGTGAGGCAACAGCGCTACCCACTGCACCACTGTGCAGCCCTATTGGCAAAATAATCAAGACAAAATATCATTATGTGATTTGCAAAATGTTAAATGTGCTGCATTTTGGCACATAAAAAAACCCCCAAGATAACACTATTCACTGACTTTAATTTATCTGAAATTATGTGATTTTTATTGAGGTTCAACTTGAACATTGTAAGTTGCTGATCCGGATCCTGACTTAAAAGAAAAAACAAATCCTGGCTTGACCAATTTGTGTCACGGCATAAGAGCTCAACAGAAGCTATGAGTGGTTTGCTTTCAGATTAAAGCTTCAGACAGAACTCTGTCAAGGAGAAGGATACAGAAGCAATGATAATCTTATACATTTGCTCAGGTAATGTGTTAAGAGGAAGCACTACAAGCAGATTATTTTATATAACAGAATGCCAAGTTAAGCTATTCTAATACAGGAAATGTATTTTCAAGTAGTAACAAGATGGCAGATTATAGCTCTGTTATTATTCCTTGCAGAGATGCTTCTCTTTCCATGTCATAAAAGAGGGTTATAGTACAAACAACAAAACAAAGTGAATCACAACATCAAAACATCAGTGTAATTGGCTATCATATAAGTCATTATTCTTAATACTGGCATGAATTTCACCATCAGTGCAAAAAGATTTATCTTTCTATGTTAAAAGTATCATATGGTATATACAAAGGGGTTACTTAAAGCCATTATTTACTGGACTTCATGGACTTCCTGTTTTATTAGCTTGATTTAACAGAGCGACCTTGTCTAAAGTCACATCCGGTACTTTCTACATTATGAATAAACCCTCCCTGGCATTTCAATGTCTCCAACAATATGTGCACTTAGTTATGGTTGTGATGGAATTCAGCAACAAACTGGACACTGGACACAGAAGACTCAGGAGACTCGGATGGCTTACGTTGAAATAGTTTATGTAGAACTCGATCGAGGAGAAATAACATAACAGTACACAGGCAGGAGAGTGCAGTGCAATGCCAAGTCAGTTCTGCCAGACAAATCCTCAGGCATGGTATTTATTCTCTCCGAAGAGGACACTAAAGTTAGATAACTTCTGGAGACAGTAAGTCGGCCATGAAACATAGATAAAGACGGGAGCAGGGGGAGAGACCTTGACTACTACCCTGACACTATCTCGCCCGTCACAGATGACATAGGAATCAAGTTATTCTAAACTTGACATTGAGACTGAAAGAATACAATAGTTAAACATTCTTACATACATATATATAAGACTATGAAAATTCCACGACAATGGTTGCTCATCAAAAGCTGAGACTACAGTGGAGGGTTTCTCTAAAAGCCACTGTAGTGGGTTTCTCTTTCTCTAATGCAGTTCAAACACTGTACCTCAAAGGTAATCACTCTGCTTTGGTATTTTTATTTTGAAAGGGTAATTGGTGGTACATAGACAGCGGGTCAAATATACACACACACACGCACACGCACGCGCATGCGCACGCACGCACGCACGCACGCACGCACGCACGCACGCACGCACGCACGCACGCACAAATCATTCCTTAGGCCAAAGCAGCCAGGCCTGATGACTTTGGATGCAAATTTTATAAGAAAAAATGTTGTGATGTTCTTGCCCTGCTCCTCCTTAGAATGATTTCCAGCTCTATTAGGGAAAAAGCTCACCTCAAAACATTTTTTAAAGCTACTTTTTCTCTTATCTTGAAAAAGGCTCAGGAAGAGACGGACCCAGCAAGCTATAGACCAATCGCACTACAGAACTTTGACAGGAAGTTGATCACTAAAATATTAGCAAGTCGGCTAATAAAGACCTTTCATCTCTCATTCACCCTGATCAGACAGGGTTCATCCCAGGCACTAGAGCCCCTTGTTCTAAAAATAAGAGGCCATCTGAATATAGAAGGACTGGAGGTAGGAGGGGTGCACCCTAAAAAGTGTATTTCAGCATTAGTCAAAGTAACTTAAAATTCTGAGTTAGTTTCATTCAGATATCTCCTTTTGTTGAGACGGTCTACAATTGTAGAGTGGATCAACTTAGAATTACATGTAGTTCCCTCAGTACACATGTTACCTGCAATTGTAATTTGAGTGAACCTGCATCAATTAGGTTTCTCTATGCCGTGCGTCTGACGTCACGACGTCTCCACCTCCTCTTCAATTTTCCTCAATTGAGAAGCCATTTTTTCGCCCCCGCAACGTGGGAATATGAAAAGCGTACTTTCTCCCGTATTGGACATTCTCCAACATTTCTGAAGGTAAGTCAAATGTTAGAACAAATAATTTTCGATGAAAATGGTCCAACTGTATTGTTAAGTTTAAATTCTAAGCCCAAACAGCTATCATTCAGTCTTGCTAACATTAGCATAATTGTGCTCCGACAGGTTGCAGGCAGGACTCTCTTCGAACTCGAGTGTTGGTTCGGTGCAGCAGGGGATGTAGAAGGTAAGGTAAAATGCGGACTAACTGTCATTCACTGAGTGCTGACATTTATCTATAACTTCTTTAAACATGGCACTTCCTCAACATATACATTCAAGAATCAACATGAAACTGGCTTGAGTGTATCAGGTGATAAACATGTCATCATCACTTCTGTCTTCCTGCTTGTCTGCGTCTTGTGTGGACATCCCCTACAGTTTCAGCATCAGCATCTCCTTGGCCCCTCTACTGTCAGTGTTTGGGAACGGCGATATTTGTAACATTAAACAAAAAAAAAAGAAGGCAGAAGTAATATTTGAGCTGGTGAAAAAGATACACGCAAAGACACAGGCGCACAGATGCATGTACACACACGTACTCTTTACCTCGGATTGTGAAGAGTAGCCTGTTTCGTTAGTGCAACACAAGCTGACATGTTGTATTTTCTCCTCCTCCCTGTTTCCTTTCTTTTCTCTTTCACTTCTTCTCTCATCTTTCTTAACGCTGCTCTCTTTCTCCTCTAGTTGCCTTCTCTCTTCTCCTCCACATCTTCTCCTTCCCATCCATCTCTCTTTGCCTCCTCTTAGATTTAATATATGATAAAAGAGAGATGTTCTCAACTAATACTTTCGCCATAACACATTGTGGCATTATGGTTGGATTGCTCACATGTGGATCAAATAACTAGAAGAAGAAATGAAGTAGAAGAAGGGTTTGCTTGACTAAGTTTATTATACAAGCCAAAAAAACAGTTTTTGGGAAATCTTATCTTTCTTGCTTATAATTAGATTGTTAGATTGATAACATTTGATGATGATTTGTGTTTGTGTCTTCTACCCCTCTGTAGGACTGTTAAGCAGATGATGCTCAGAGGGACCTAGAGCAGCTCACCATGGCAATATTTGTGATTCGGAAGGAGGGAGGACTGCTGGAGCCACCTGAAGACATCGGCATCGTCCTTGAGGGCGTGGAAGTGTTGCATCAACTGACTTCGGTTGCCTCAGCATGTGCCCTGCTTCTAGGTTTGATTTATGCACTCAATCTGGCTTATCCAAAACCCTTTCGCTTCTTTTTTGAAGTACTCCAGAAAGTCTTTATGCAGTTTGATCAGCACAAGATGTCCCCTAAAGTCCATAGTCTGTATAACAAACTTCAAAGCTCCATGTAAAGACAGTGACATATTCTGCCATGCCTGTCATATTCAGATTTATTGCCTTTCATTTGTAGGCAAAGGTTTCATTAGTGTTGTGTTCAGTACAACAAAGTGTTGTAACAGTGTGATTTTAACACTTGAAAATAAGTGTCTGATTATAGTTTATTTTGGTCATTTATTTTTTAAATTGTAGACTCATATCTCAAAAGCATCATGGGAAATGATGAGGGAGGTTGGGCAAACTCAGCAGTAGAGCAAAGATCAGCACTGCTATAACTGCCTGTCATAGTTTCTGTTCTTTATTCTTTGTCTTTTATTTGTGTTGTCCTCCCCAAGCGGCAAACTCCGGTCTCAAACGATGAAGCCAATGCGGAAGTGATATAAACTGCAATACATTGAAAGTCCGCTTGAGGCTGGCTGCAGAAACACCAGAAACCACATAGATATGAATGGGAAAAAGACGATCTTTGCAGCATTAATAAACATGTTTACAGTCTGGTTCAAAAACGGCTTGGCCCTACAACGCTAATCTCTCTAATGGCACACACTGTACGGGGGGGTGAATTTTTTTCTAACGTGACGGTTAAGAAGATATTAAGATTATGAATTTTGCCCAAATAAGGACATGACTGACGTGACTCCCGGTCGGGAACACACAGCCATTGGCTAAGAGACTCACACTACGTCACACTCTGCCTAGTTGAGTTCCGCATTACCAATATGGCTGCTGCTGTCGATTTGCTTCAAAACAGCTCTCAGGAACAGATGGGTGACGTCACGGATACTACGTCCATATTTTATAGTCTATGGTCCTCCCTCCCTGTCTGTGGGTGGAGCCTTCACAATGTCCCGTGGGCCTCCTCAGGTATTCACAATTGGTGGCGATGTTCAGCTTACACTTTTTTCTGCCAGAGCCAGAGCTGTTTTCTCCTCTTTTTCCAAGATTGTGGCGTATTTTGCTGCAGTTGCCATAGCTGTGTAGTTGCATTTTAAGAAGCTGAATATGAAAGGTGTAACTTCAAACCTATGCTTTATTCATGATCAGATTTTCTAAAAGGTGCGATTTTTAAGGACTGATTTTTTTTATTTTTTAACTTTCTGTATAGTTGTTTCGTGATATTGTGTCACGCACATGTGTGTTGAACATTTGTGTTGAACTACACAATAAAGATTTTGCCATACAGATTTTGCCATTTTATTAAAAAAAAATATCACCCAACTTAAAAATGTAATCTAAGTCATATAAAACTAAAATGTCATTTCACAGCAACTACAAAAAATTATTTATAGTAAACCAGAGTATTAGGTTAGATATTTCACTTGTAGGTTATGCAATTATTGAGTTGGAATAACTTACCTTTTTAAGTTGACTTGCCTTAATTTTAAGTTGGATTAATACAAAATATTGATTTGAGAGAAATTAAATTATTAAGTACATGCTATGTAAATCAGTTGTGTTAATCTAATGTAGGAATTTAATTTGTATGAACTTAATTAGTTTAGGTGTTACCAATTGAAACAATTAAATTAAGTTGGTTCAACGATTTTCTTTTTTCAGTGTGGAAACACTTATTAGCTTATGCAGATGACGTAATATTGTGTCTGGTATTTTTTGAAAAATCAGTCCCTCGTCTCCTAGACTTCTTTGGTAGGTTATATTGGTATACAATCAACTACAATCAACACTTCTACCCAGATTCCTGTATGTTGGCCCTTATCTTCCAATTCAGCCTTTTTTTAGAGTTGGATTCTATAATTCTGTCTTATATTCAGGTGTATAAAAAGCACAGGAACTCCCAGGTGCACACAAGTCAGAAGGGGACAGGGATTACCAGTATTCAGGCATTACTACCAGGTGATAAATGCAGGGGCTCTGATGTTTTGGTGAGGGGGAGCTCAAGACAGCTGCAGGGGACCCCTTGTGGCTAAACAAGAAGGTCAACTCTGTTGTCAACTTGTCCCTACCAGCCATGTTATTTTCAAAGCTAGATAACCCTGAGTCCTTTAAGAACTTAAGCTTTGTCTTGAAGCATTCTGTTAGAATTCTAAAGCAGCACTTTTTAAACCTGCTGGAGACCTCTGTACAAACACCAATGTGTCCTAATCAGTCCTTTGATTTTGCTCGTTCAGTCAGCTGAGAAATAAATTCAGCTCATCCAAGTTGCATTTTTTTTTTGTTATCTATAAACAAGGTATTATGATCTAAAATCCAAAACTTTAATCCCCCCCCAGGTGAAGAATGCCAAAGTTTTTACCAAAAGTTCTATATTGGTTTCATCTGACCACATGATATTCTCCCAATCCTCTTCTGGATCATCCATATGCTCTCTGGCAAACTTCAGACGGGCCTGGACATGTACTGACTTCAGCAGGGGGACACACCTGGCGCTGCAGGATTTGAGTCCCTCTCGGCGTAGTGTGTTACTGATGGTAGCCTTTGTTACTTTTGTCCCAGCTCTCTGCAGGTCGTTCATCAGGTCCCTCCGTGTAGTTCTGGGATTTTTGCTCACCGTTCTCATGATCATTTTGACCCCACGGGATGAGATCTTGCGTGGGGCCCCAGATCGAGATTATCAATGGTCTTGTGTGTCTTCCATGTTCTTACAATTGCTCCCACAGTTAATTTATTCACACCAACCTGCTTGCCTATTGTAGATTCACTCTTCCCAGCCTGGTGCAGGTCCACAATTTTCTTCCTGGTGTCCTTCGACAGCTCTTTGGTCTTGGCCATGGTTGAGTTTGGAGTCTGACTGTTTGAGGCTGTGGACAGGTGTCTTTTATACAGATAACGAGTTCAAACAGGTGCCATTAATACAGGTAATGAGTGGAGGACAGAAGAGCTTAAAGAAGAAGTTACAGGTCTGTGAGAGCCAGAAATCCTGCTTGTTTGTGGGTGACCAAATACTTATTTTCCACCATAATTTACAAATAAATTCTTTAAAAATCCTACAATGTGATTTCCTGGATTTTTTTTCTCATTTTGTCTCTCATAGTTGAAGTGTACCTCTAATGAAAATTACAGAACTCTCTCATCTTTCTAAGTGGGAGAACTTGCAAATCAGTGGCTGACTAAATACTTTTTTTGCCCCACTGTATGTGGGAGAAAAGTCTATCTTTGATACATTCTTGATCTGTAATCAGAAGGCATCAGCTAATACAGTTTAAGGGTGTCCACATCTAAATCATGGTTGCACACATTTTACTCCTCTGTCTCCTCATTATGTGACAGATGCAAGATATCTGAGCATACATTGTCCCATGCCTTTTGGTTCCACCCTTCACTTACTGGTTTCTGGTCTAAAATATTTCACTGGTACTCTAAGACCTATAAAGGCTATCCAGCCGGAATGTAGACTTGCAATCTTTGGCTGTTCAGAATCCACTAAAGATCTTTCCTCTTCTGTGCAACAATCACTAACACTGGGGATGAAAGAAAGAAGCAGGAGAGGGGTAAGTCTTGTGTAGGGGATCTCTAACCTGATGTTGGTCAATCAAATAGAAAGACTCAGGTCTGACTCTGAACATTTTCAGCTATCTGGAGAGTTTCTTAAAGCTGATGTGGGATGAAAACAGACTTGGGTATTTCTTTATACTTCTTGCAGACTTGATGCACAGCACTCCTGAGTAAACCACATGATTGGCAGCTTTTTATGGTGCTTTTCCATTTTTCCCAACTTCTATATTCTTATTTCTTTCTTCCTTTCTTTCCTTCTCTGCGTCCTTCCGTCTTCCTTTCTTTCATTTTTGCTTACTTACTTTCTTCTTTTGTTTTCTTCCTTTATTCTTTCTTTCTTTCACCTTTTGTTTCTTTCCTTCTTTCTTTTTCCTTATTTTTTCCTTACTTACTTTCATCTTTTGTTTCCTTCCTTCTTTCTTTTTTCCTTACTTACTTTCTTCCTTTGTTTCCTTCCTTTTGTCTTTTCTTTTCTTTCTCTCCGTCCTTTCCTTCTTCTATTACCTTTTAAAATATTTTTATATACATGTTTTATTTTTCAGTTTTTCCTAGCATGTGTTTTTTAATTTGTTTCTATCTAAGTCCATGTTTGACTGTCCTTGTCTTGCCTTGTTAATATGTTTAAAAAGTTATAAATAAAACACACAAAAAAAACACAGACATTTTACTTCCTAAATTCATGGTCACATTGAAAGACATGTTGAATAAGCAACAGTAAAACGTGTCTCTAGGCTGTTGTACCTTAATGATGCTAACCCACACACAGCACTGCAGGTAGGTGACTTTCAGTGATTGCAGTGACAGGGTTTCACCTTGCCGCTAGCTTGTTGTTATTGAACATGCCTGTCACATTTGGTCCTCAATACCAACTTCCAGGCATTGCCCAAACCAACAAATTCACTGACTCACCAAGCAGTCTTTAGAGGCTGCTACTCTGTAATATTCTTCACCAGACTGCGGTCAAAATACAGTTATTATTCAAAACTAACACCTGTCTGCTGCTGACATCTCCATCATCTGGTGTATTAAAATACTTTGCAGATCTGAAAACATCAAATTACCTTGTGAACATGTTTCTCATTGAATACATACATGAGGAATGTCGTTCCATCACACAGACAAGGTTCACAAATTCTGTCCTTGGCTGACATATCAACTTTTCTATCACATGCAAGCAGATATATGTACATTCAGTGTATTCACTGTATTTGGTAAAAGGAAATTAGTGATGGAAAGGTACAAAGTCAATTCAAATGTCTAATAAACTCAATCTATCTCACAATTCTTTCTAGTAAAGCGCCAAATCATAACAAACCTTACTATACTCTATGTTTTTTAATGTGACCCAACATTAGTCCACAATGAGCAAGAATGTAGCAACTGTTAGGAGGAAAAACTTGATTTTAAACAGGTAGAAACCTTAAGTAGAACCAGTTTCATTGGTGAACAGCTGTCTGCCGCAACACAGAAGAAGAATGTATTTGTTCAGATGGGGTGGGTTATTTTCTAGAAGTGATTCCATTTTCTGTTTAACAAGCTAAGCTGCTCAAAATAGTTGATTTAAGCATTAATCCATGAGAATAGTCCTGGTCAACCTCAAGTCCTAGTTGATTAGTTTTCTACAAACTTTGTCTTCAAACACCAAACCCTTAAACTTGATGTGGATTTTTTAACATTTCCACAAAATACAGGCCCTCACAGTGGCTTCCAATTGAGGTTTGTGGGAACACTTTGATGCATGTCAGTCCTGTGATGAACTCTGAATTACACTCTTCATTGGCATGTATGATGACAGAATTAAGGTACCGGTACGCACCAAAGAAGATGAGTGGAAAATCGACCTAAACCTCGACAGCAACTTTACTTCATTCGATAAGAATACATTATAATACTGATGAACAGATAAACAACAAGTTAAAACAAGATGAGCATTGTCGTTGTTTATGTTTCTTAATCCTTTATCTGACTGTGCTTTATCAGAGGCAAATTTCTCAGGAGTGCTAGTTGCAGTGACACCGTGTGACTCACAATGCACAAAATCAACCTACAGAGGAGTCAGATTTTACACTACACTGTGATAGTTTGCCCATTAATGGAGATCACACCATATATTAAGTGGGATTTCTGATTGTTTTGCATTGACACAGATTACGTCAGGTTGAATAACTGTTTCAAATGAAAAACACTTAAACTGTGTCGTTGGCGCCTTCCTGGCTGTAATTGACCCACTCCGCTTGATTTCTGCTCTATCTGCAGGTTTTGCAGAACAAATTTTAAAGTGAAGCAGCTCTCTTATGGTTATTATGAGGCGTGTGTGCGTGTCATCAAAAATCCATTCTACCTTTGGCCGATATATTGCCATATCAAACAAACAAGTATAGATTTCCTTTGTGTTTCTCTTTTATTGCATTGTCGTGCAGCTGATTTATTGGATCAACCCTTTATTGCATTTTGTTACTGTGATATTGAAAAAATATGAATACATAATACGGCTAGTCTGCATTTTAAGTCCCCTTTGATAGACACTTTTTTTTTTTTTTACCTCAGGTGAAATACACACATCACAGGTGCTGTCTGATGGTGAAAAATCATAATACAATAAAGCCAGTTGTTTTAGAAAGCTGGCTTCGGCTGGGAAAACATGTCTCGCAATATCATGCATCTGTGCAAGAATATTAAACTCTACTTAACCAGTGGAGGCTGAAGACAAATCAAAGCTGAGGATAATGAGCACAAATTAAAACATGGGACAATTACATTGTCTGATTAAAAAAAAAACATAATTACAACAAAAGTGGAGAGGGGTGTAAAGCTGCAGCATGCTTGTTGTGACTGCTGAATACACACTTTGTTGATTTTGGCCACATGCTGCATGGCTGATTTTCCAGTTCTGGCCTTTTAGAGCCCTGATTTCATTCACATAATAACAGGAACCATCTCTTTCATAGTCTGATGGCACAAAGCAGTTTTTTCTCGGTTGATTTTTTGTACTGATGACTACAGAGATTTGGTGAGTTTCATGAGGCTACCTGTGTGTGAAAATAGCTATTCATTTCTTATCTAACCCCGTCTGTAAAATATCAATGTAGGACTGCTTCTAACCAGGGATGCACAATATGACAGGGGTATATTTTATCACTATTTTATCATTAGTCATTGTTCTGATCACACAACTTTATCTAATAAAAACAACCTAAAGAAGATACTTTCATTTACTTATCAACAAGCCTACATATGCTGACACTGTACAGTACATGGGGTTCCTGATTCAGTTTTGCAGCCTATCCATAAAACATAACACAACAAATCAAACAGAAAAACACATTCCACAGCTGCAGTCAGACAGTATCAGTGAACAGATCTATTGTTGGGGAGCTATGTCATAAAATAATCTGTACAATACAACTCCAAAATAAATAGTAAAAGACACCTGATCAAATACAAGTCTTTAAGAACAGGCCTATATTTCGGCTATTTCTGCTCTACATTGGTAATCTTATTGGGATCAGCCATCAGGAGCAGGTCAGTATGCGTTATCCGTATCAACTTTTTGATTTCAAATGTGTCAGAAGTGATGAAAAGTTTACATCAGTGTATCTTGAACAGAAAGATAGAGTCTGTTAGATGTCTTCTTTTGTCCTCAACCCAAAGATTATTGGTTTATTAGCCTGAAGGCGTCATAGAGTTTTGACTTATTGTTCTTGAAAATGGGTCCAATTAATGATTAAAACATTTAGCAATGTTTCAACACTTTAAAAGTAATTAATTTACGGTGCAGTTCTGAATCCAGCAGGGACTCCATATTCATGTGTCACCTTTGCATGTGTGAAATAAACATCAGATTTGACTGTGGTGAAACTGGCAATGTTAATTGTCTGCGCTTTAATTATTCTTTTGCCATTTAAATTTTAGATGACTGAAATGGAATGCTAATTACTCTGCAGCTACTCTGCAATAAGTACTTATGATAGAGAATGTATCATATTGCTATTATCCCTGCAGTTTTATGACATGAAAATGTCTTTGCAGGTTTCACCAAATTACCTTTTATGCTTTTTGAAATCTTATTTTTATTGCTGTATGCAGCTTTCAAAATATTTACCAGCGACATGTAATCACATTTAACCAGGAAACACATTACATTAATTGAGAATTCTACAATACATGTCAACTTGTACCACCCATTATTTTCATGGGCCATATAAGACCCTCTGTCACTTTTGATTAATTAGCAGTTCGTCCCACTTATCACAGAGTAGCTTAATTAAACTCCCCATTTGCATTAGCGCTCAGTGGACCTTTGATTAATACAAGCTTTTGTGGATAATTTAGCTGTAGCATGAGAGGGAGAAATTACATTTGTACTCTGAAACATTAATCTGAGTTTCTGAATGATCTTTGAGCTGAGTCTGCAGGATTTTTAGCACAGGCCGATCATTATAAGTCTAATGGATGAATTTAGTCGCTCTGATCTGTGAAGGCTAGATGAATATCATGTGGTGCAAAAAGAAGAAGCAAAAGTCCCAAAGCCTGCAGCATTGGACTTAATAAAACATGAACTGCAATGGGAAAACCCTACCAACACTGACATCTGAGCTATAGTCACACTGAAGTTCGACACTGTATACAAAGTGCTAAATTACCTGCCAAACACCCTGATATCCCACCTTCTATTTCCAACAGTACATGAGGCACCATTCACCCCTGTGAAGTGTATTTATTTTCCCACTGTGTCTCTCTGAGTTATGGGCCCCATTCGGTGTGAGAACAGGGAAGAAATGCAGCATAACCTCGAGCACAAAGACAACAAGAGCTATGAGTTGTTGCTGGAATTTTTCTTCACTAAATCTGGCATTTTTTTTAAAACCCAAATTTTCTCTGCCCAGATTTTCTGCATACCATAACCATTTCATTATTCAGTCCCTCCAGGATTTCGCTGGATTTTTTTGTGATTGTTGCGCCAAATAGGCCTGATTTTGCGACAGCTTTTTGAAAAAATTGCGGTGAAAGTTGCAATTTTTTTTTTTATTTGAACATCTCAGGGGCAAGTAAATACGCTAAATTACAGTTGTTTTTAGAAAACATTCTTGATGTGGCCACTGTGACTGTATTTTTATTCTCTTGATTCACAGAAAAATGCCATGAAAGGACTGTATTGCACATTTACGACGGTCCCTGAATGCACCTCGCAGCGACAGAGGCACTTGACAGGCAGTTCACAGCACTCTGAAATGAATCTGCATCTTTGATGACTATGAGTTGATCAAAACTTACCAAATGTGTCTGATGTATCATCAAACTGGATTAAATTAAGCTGTAGATGCTTTTTACGGTAAGAGTGGCAACAACGTCAAACCTCAAATAATAAACAGACAACCCCCGGTTGTGTCTTTGTCACTAACGCACACCGGGGGTAAAAATCATCAATGAAGATGAGACAGATGCATGGAGGAGGGAGAGCTGGTTCATACAGCACACCTGCTGCAGGTAGGTGACCAAGTGAACACTGTGCCCCTCAATCTATAAATAACAACGTTGTCATCGACACTTGTCCTGCCTGCTGTCCTTGCTTTTCACCCGTTCTCCGTGCGTGTTTTGTTGTTGAAAAGTGCCGATCAAGTGAAGACTTATGTTTATGTTCCAAGGAAGTGAAATTGATGACAAAACCGATGACGTACAGGGGCTGAGATTATTGAGGTAATTGGTCAAAGTTGCGGGAAAGTTGCGGTGATTGTATAAAATTGCAAGGCCGGGAAAAAATCGCGCTGATTGGTTTAATTTGTGTTGATAGTTGCGATCGCGAAATTGCAACTTCCTGGAGGGACTGATCATTTTCACTTCAATAAGCCCCAGCGCCAGCGTCCTATAGAGCAAACTAAGAGCTCTTAATGTCAACATGAAATTGCTGCATTTTATACATAAGGCAAAAGTACCATCTTGCCTTGAAGCTATCTTTGTGCAAGGCTGTGATGGTTTTAAGTAGCTTACAGTAATGCTAGATGCTGCAAATGTACAAGCACAAATACAATTTGGGTTTCAAGAGGGCCTTCGCCGACCTTGTTGGTGCTCGGGCCCTAAATATGTTATCATTCAAGCCACTGATTTATGATACAATGAATCCTTTTTATGTCAGTGCTCTGCTAGTGCCTGATTATACAAAAACTGCAACAAACATTGACATGATGAAGGTATCTGCTGTTTTTTTTTTAACACTGAATGGTTTTCTTGAAATGTTAAAAAAGAGAAAAATGCCAGCCACATTATCATACAGCAAAAACTCAAGTCTTCAAATTCCTTCCTGCATCCAACCAACTGTACAAAATTGAAAGAACTATACAAAGAATGACAGAAGAAATAATGAATCACATTAAAAAAGCTGCAGATGTTAGCAGTCTTGTGAAAAAATTGAGGTTTTGATTGAAGAAGGATGACAACAATTATCAAAAATCAATAGATACTTCTCTTTTGACTTGACTAGCTGACAAATGGACCAGCTGATGTAGTTGCTTATAAACAGACTAATCTAATGTACAAATAACTTAACACATACTATATGCATAATCATAAAATCATTACCATGGAGCTTCATGAACATAGGTTTGGCAACGAGAAATCAAATTTTGTTAATCTCAATAATAAAAAGAATAGTTGATTCATTCATAAATTGTATCATACAGTCGCAAGTGTTTTGGAAAATTTATTTTTCAAGGGCAACATCATCAGTTTTGCTTGCAATCCGCTCACTATATATTATACAATTTATTACCCGGCTACTAACTACATTTGCAAAGAAGTTGACATAAGTATTGATTTATAGTTAATATTATTAAAAAAAACAACAAGTCATTTATGCAGTTGAAAAATAGTCGCTCAGATTCCACAGTTGGCAGCGCCTCTGTGGCATCAGTATTCTTATCAGCCTAAATTAACATTTACATTGAGGTTAAAGTCTTAAAATTAGCATGTTTACTGATAAATCTCATTGAACCTCACATTTTTATTCATGGTAAAGTCTGACATTAGTATTTTGCCATTGGCATTCTTATTGTTTTTAATCCTAATACTTGCAGAAATTAAAGTTAAAGATGTGTGCCCAGCAAATAAATTGCTGAGAGTAAAATTAAAAAACATTTTGCAGAAGATGTTAGAAGCTTTTGCCATAGTGTCAACAGGAGGAGATGAAATCAAACTTAATAAATGAGCTGGACTCCTTTCTAGGGATTGATTTGATATGAGGGGTATGATCAGGCATCAATTAATCATAATTAACTACCATTGCTATGGACTTTTGACCAACCAGAATCAAGAATTTAACACAGGCTTCTTATCATTAAGCTGGAAAATCATGGTGTAAGTTTGTGTGTCGGCTTGTTGGTTGGACCAGACATTTGAAGATATCACTCTGGAATACTTTAAGATTGATTGAAAGGGGCGCTGGTGGCCTAGTGGTCTAAGTGTCCCACCTATAGAGGTTATAGTCCTTGTCACAGAGGTTGCTGGTTCGACTCCCGGCCAGTCGACCATTTACTGCATGTCTTCCCACACTCTCTACTCCCTGCGTTTCCTGTCTCTCTTCAGCTGTCCTATCCAATAAAGGCGAAAAAGCCCCAAAGTATATCTTAAAAAAAAAGATTGATTGAAAATGCAAAATTAAGTACTTTTAGTCCTATGTATGTGAACAAATTGTATTACCTGGTTGTGTTAATTGTTTGATTCTGATTGGTCAAAACCTTATAACAAAGGAATAATTCTTGACAGCAAAAGTGACACCAACCTGATTACAAACTTCATATCAAATCAATTTGAAAAAGTGTCAGCCATATTTTACCTCTGCCTGTTGACACTGTGGCTTTGTGTGAGGGTTCAGGGTCCTAACTCCCATAACTACCCACTGACTATACAGTATATAATTCCTTACTTAATCAACCCTGATTGTACCTGAACTAAAGGATGTGTTCCTGAGAGGGTTACTCATTTCAAATTCAAAGAACCTTTACTTCATTTCAAAGAGTCTTAAGGCTGAGAGCAGAGAAAACAGATGAGTTGATTGTTGTAATATGAGGTGATAATGCAACCAGTGAATATGCTTATCTTGTAAAGGTCGCTCGATTATACCTAATTAGTGAATGGACAGGAAATAATTAGTCCAGGCAATGATGCCTAATCTTGAGAAAGGCTGAGTGCTCTCTGTAAAGTGTCCACGTGTTATCATCACCCCACTGCTGAGGATTAAAGGAATGTTAATATATGCATTTACCAAGGGAGGTGATGCTAAGCCAGTGCTTGGCTAAAAGCAGGGAATTATGGGAACAGGGAGAGAACTCAGGGTCGTGTGATCGGATTACTGTATTTACCCAGCGAGTGTTTGTAACTCAGGTGCCTCAGCCACTCACAGCGTATGAAGCCTGGTCTTTTATCTCCGCTTGATTACAACATTGTTAATTCACTTTTACAGCCAATCAGGAAACACTGTCGACAAAATGAAAACTTTTCAACTCTCGACTCCATAATACAGCCAGATTAACGCTGCAAAATCTGTGAGACTGCAGATGACACAAGCATTGTTCCAGGCGGCACTCTCCGCAATCCACCTCTTACTTCACAAGCTCCCCCCACTTCAGAAATTTATTAGGGGATTTGTATTTCTAATGACACCTGCGCCCTGCCACAAGAGCAATGTAAATAATCCCATCACAGAGCTCCAACTCATCAGCGACAGGCTAATCCCTTGTTTAAGGCAGTTACACCGACCCCACCCATTAATACCGCCTTCATAAAGACACAGCTTAGCATACATTATAGAGTTATAAAGTGGCGATGTGCTTCCAGCCAACTTGAAATCTCCCTCTCCGCTCCAGGAAGAACATGTCACCTCTGCTGGTTTCATTAAGGGCTCTGCCACGCTGCATCACAGCTCCCTCTTTTCAAATGCAGGAAAATAAAAAAAAACTAAAGCTCTCATCTTGGGTTGAGTTAGTGCAGTAATAAATTAGACCCAGCCAAAAGGATTTAGTCCTTGGAGAGAAATGTTAAGAGAAGTGGAGGAGTCAGGCACACAAACTAATATCTTGTGACGACCCCTCTCCCAGAGTAGTTGGAGTAGTTTTTTAAACTTCTGCAGCTTCATGGTACATGACTCAGTAGAGCCTTAGAGGAAAAATCAACCAGCATGCTCTTTCTTGTTAGCTGTACACATTTGCAAAAGGAGGTTGTAATTTACATAGCTTTTCTCCCCATATCAGCGAATGTCTAAAAATAAAGTAGTATGTTTTTCTTAGATACCTTTCTCAGAGTAAATAGATGCAGGAAAAATAAATACAAGTGCATGGTTCATGATATAACTATGAGTATCTTGTTAGTGTACAGACTCAGGCATTCATGTAGGCTTACTAACTATGTTGTGACAAGCCCAGGGACGAATTTATTACATTTCCCTCATGATGTGTGTGAACCGTGACAGCTCTAAAAATACAATGTGAGGACTGAAGATGTTAACCTCATTATAAAACAGTTTATGATTGATTGATTATAGAGGGATTCCTACTCTGTCCCCCCTATTGAGGTTTGTTAAATTATTTTTAACAAATACAAGTTTTTGAAGAGGATTTTTGTCAATGTTTTTTATCTTATGAGAAAAGATGTTGTAAAGCTCATCAATGCAAATTGGTTAATTATAAACACTGACATACGTATCTTAACTTGACTTGTTTATTTATTTAGAAAACAAAAAAATAGACCACCGCACACTGAAACGACTTTACTAGGCTTTATTGTGAGTGAACAAGGCGTTTTGCCAGTTGCCTCCTCATGTTCCCCCATCATGAAGGGTGCTCTGCCTATTTTTTGTTTTCTATATGCATGTTCCTACAGTTGACCAGCACCTGATAATGTAAGTTGGCTGCACACGGAGAGCCCTGTTTATCATTGGTTATTTATTCCTTTAGTTTTATAATGACTAAGTATCAAGCATATTGGGACGGCTGTGGCTCAGTGGTTAGAGTTGGTCGTCTATCAATCGGAAGGTTGGTGGTTAGATCCCAGCTCTGGCAGTCACATGCCGAAGTGTCCTTGAGCAAGACACTGAACCCCAAATAGCTCCCGCTGATGTTCAGCGGTGTGTAAATGTTGAGGGAATGGGTGTGAATGGGTAAATGTGACAAGTAGGGTGAAGCGCTTTGAGTGGTCAGAAAGACTGGAAAAGCGCCATATAAGTACAAGTCCATTTACCATTTACCATGCTTCATATTTTCAATCTAAGTTTGGGGAGGCTCTGACTCGATCAGGAGCAGGAAATAGTTGTATTGACAAGGGATGCACCAATCTGATCCTGGTATTGGATATCGGCTAGATCGGACTCAAAAAGCTAGATCGGATATCGGTGACAAAGGGCCGATATATAGTGCCGATCCATATGGCAGATCTATTCATCTCAGTTCTATGCATTTCTGTGTTTACGAGAGCCATGTGCGTCTCCTACGTCATCAATGCCAGCTGGTCTATGCATTTTTGCCAGGTGGACTATGATGGAGGATAACTACAGAGGCTCTGCAGTTTAGGTGCATGCTTCTTTTGCTAACAACTCCGCCGGAAACTTGCAACATGTGAAGTGGTAATGTTTCGATGGATGGCAGTCGCGCTGAAAACGAAAAAAATATAATGGGAGCCTAAAAGAGGAAGTTTACGTCAGCTGTAGCCTACTGCAAAGAATCAAGAAACCTTCTATTAATGGATTCAAAGTGTGAAAAAACAGACAGGTTATTGGATTTAATTGTTCCGGATCCTTGAAATTGAGGGATTCCAGCCTCTGGTTTAGCACTTGAAACCCAGGTACAGTTCACCATCAAGTCAGAAAAGCCTGAAGTTGCCAAAACATGATTCTATCCTCATATTAAGGAATAGAAATTGTTTTATCAATACCAGGATCGGATCGGCTAGTATCGGTACTGGCAGATACCAAAGCCCAGGTATCGATATCAGTATCGGGACCTAAAAAGTAAGATAAGTGCATCCCTAGTATTGACACCACACATGAGCATTATTTGGACAACGATCACGTCCCTCTGATCATTTGAGGTGGCATAAAATAAGTCTAGCCTGTGGTGAGACATAGTCATATTTTCGTGACCAAAGTGTCCTCGTGTTACTCAACATGAATATTTTCTGTGGAGAAAATAAAAGAAGTGATTTTCTTTAATGTGCTGTAAATAGTCTCTTCTGAAATCTGTCTCATTGCAGCAGTAATGTGCTAAAAATGACCATACTGATATTGTTAATCTATTAGCTAATTGTCTAGTTTGCTTCTGAAGGTAATAAAGATCACTGTTCATTCCAGTCTGTTTCATAACCAGTTAAAAACTCCTCTCAAGAGCTTTAAATTCAGAGAAATTGATTATATGTCATAATCTGTATTCATGATATAATATGGGCAATGAGAGAAGTAAAATGTTAGCGTCTGATTCACTTTGTGAAAATCAAACATTAAAGGAGGTTTACAGCAGCCTGAAAGTGCCCCATACCTCTGAAAATGAGTTTGATTCCATTGAAGTCATTTGGCCAAACTAAAGCTGTACAGAACTGTAAATGATTACAGGTTATGACAGAACTACAATTGTTGCTATTATCCAAGTTGTGATTACTTTTCAATTTAGTTGTATAACAGTAATAGCCTTACAGCCAGAAAGAAATTTGTTCTTTAGTGGTTTTCTCTGCAGCTCGGAAATAAAAGCTCTTTGACTCAACAGTTCATAAAATGAGAGCCAAGTCTCAATTTCAGATTACATAATGTGAAGAAGGGTATTCTGTAATAAATAAGATTATATACCAATAACTCATGTTTCAGATTCTCTTATACTGGCAGAATAAGCAAAACCTAACTTTAAATCACCTTCATGCAATACTGTCACTCACAGTCAGTCTTTATACATCACCAAATCTTGGTTAAAAGTTAAATAAAGATGGATTTTTTTTCATTTACAACAGCATATGTGTCCTTGTGGTACAGCGGGGCAGAAAAATGTTACATATGGAAGATATTTCAGAGTAATGGGTTAAAAAAAATAGAAGAATCCTTGGTTTAATGTAGGTGTTTAAGTAAAAATTATTTGTAGACTGTCTGCGCTGATGGGTTGGAGATGCTCACTTGGTTCCCCTCCCTGCTGCACTTTCACTGCAGTTAAATCAGCCTCGAATCTTATGGTGTTGAAAGGGTTTGTTTTAATAGCTTTTTGGGTTTATCTGCTGGGATTTTGCATTGACCCTGTAGCTGTGTGTTGGAGAGCAGCACTCCCTGCTGCACAGTGAAATGAAAACAATCATGATGGTGAAACTATCAAAATAAGCTAAAGGTTGAAAAGATGAAGAATTATCCTTTAAAAAGAGTGCTATGAAAGTAAAGAAAGGGTTCAGGTTTTGTATATTCTACTTGATTTATTATTTCTTAGGGTTGTTACATATTCCTACACTACTTCAGTATTTGCCCAAACCTTTATACTATGGCACTTTAGCCTGCAAGCATTTCCATTACAGTACTCAGCATTACTATTTAATGGTATATTATTCCATGGCATTACTGCAACTCCAACCTCCGACCACAATCTGTGCAAACTGCATATGCCTGAA
Organism: Notolabrus celidotus; assembly: GCF_009762535.1. Taxonomy (NCBI): domain Eukaryota; kingdom Metazoa; phylum Chordata; class Actinopteri; order Labriformes; family Labridae; genus Notolabrus; species Notolabrus celidotus. The sequence continues at coordinate 24,469,179 of NC_048279.1, forward strand.
TGCACATTTCATGCTTTTCCTACATGTCAGTTGATTCTGTATGTGTGGTATAATTTACTTTTCATACCCTGCCCTGACCCTTGGCACAGATCTGGGATCCTGTAGCTTACACCAGAGGTGCTAAGTAGGTAATTATAAGTATTTTATAACTTAGAGTAATTGCATTGTCATGTAGATGAATCTTGAATACATTAACAATCCTACTTATACCGTCCTACATCATCTATACAGAGTTGCTTTGATTAAGTAAGGCATCTAAACTGATTAAAACTGCTACTACGAAAAGATTAATACTGACACCACAGCACTTTTATAAAACACATCTTCATAAAATATACAACCATTAACTGCAACTTGAGTTCATCTCCAGAAAGAGACAGCTGTTTATTTGGTATTTACAGCAAATAGTGATATGTTTTTGATCACAGTGTGCCCAACTTTAATGATGCATTTATTCTCTATTTTCTTACAAAGTAGGTTCTCTGACTTGTTGTCTGCTCTAAACCTTACCAAACCATCTTTGTGTCAAAGACAAAGCCGAACCAAACCCTAACTGCTGTAAAATAATGCTTGATTCGGTGGATCATATTTTCAGCTCCAGTGTAGAATTTAAAATATTCAATCACTGAGGACTTTCAACCGTTTGCATTATAATGTAACTCCATGAGCCAATAACCAGCGATAAATAAACAATAAGTAAAGATCTGGACTGCCCAGAATATTACAGTGAAACACATACTACTTGTAAATATTCAGTAAAATAAACATAAACAAGACTACTTATTTTTTGTCCAATCTGTTTCTTAATTCATCCTTTTATTTAATTATATTTGATTTATTTTATCATATTGTAGTGATACCACAATTTAATATTAACTTTAATATGATACTAGTAAATATCAAGAAATATCAATACCTGTTTGGATACCATGGCTACAGACATTGAACTCCTTGGCTCCCAATACCATTTAATTTAGATTTTCAGCCTGCACACAGAGGTGGAATGGAAAAATACCCAACAGTGAGCACCATTTGACCCGCTGTTAATACTAATGAAAGAAGTAGAAAAAGAACACATTATTCCCTAAAAATAATGCATAGCCCCAAAGTCAAATATTTCCTCTGAATTATAATTCATATGCCAGATGAGGTATTTGATGGAGTGTGTATCTGCAGAGAGCATGCTCTCTGTATTTTCAGATTATCGGATTAATTTTCGCCAGTTTATGGGCGTCAGTCTTTGTGAAGTGCTGTGAAGTTCTTTGCCTCTATCCTCTGCGATCTGTCTGTCCGCAACAGACATAATCATACAGTGTGTATTATTGGATGCTAAAAGGACCTAACAAACATCAGTAATTTCTAACTTGTGAACAAGGAGAGTTAGCTATGTAGTAGCTGTGATGGAGGATTGAGCAGAGACACACGGCGGACACCCTTTTCAGTTTTGCTACTTTGTTTTCTGTACCCATGGGCTCTCTGTTTGTTTTATCTCTACGTGTATCTGCACTGCTCCCTGATCTCTCTTCTTCTTTTGCTCATGGCAGCTGCAGGTTGAAAATTTGAGTGTGGATCTGTTATTGACAATTTTGACAACCTGAGTGCAAACACACTACTCTTACATTTCATTTAAATGATGTTTGTTAACATTTGAAAAATATGTTTTATTGTTTCATAAGTAACATGTTTTTTTTAACTTATTGATTTTACTGCAAACACATGTCATCTGAAAGTCAAACCTCATGTATGCATGACAATAAACAGTTTTACCCAAGATATTGCAGCTGCATTTTTCATGTCTATCTTTCTGGGCTCTTTGTTAAAACCACAGCTGCCAGAGTAAGTTAAATTTGGTGTTTGCACTTGGCTGTGGAAGCTACAGTGAATAGCTTCTGTTTACAGATACCAGAACTGTTTGGTTTATTCATCAGAAGAATCTTAAAAACACTGAAAGCAACATAAACTTCACATTTTCCTCAGTTTTTCTGACAACATGATGAAAAGTGACTTATATTTCATCTGTGGCACAGAACAATTAACTACTCAGCATACATCTGATAAAAGCTGAAAAATTAGGAGTGACACATTGTGGTAACACAGTTGTATTTCTGGCTAAATAGTTTATGCGGGTAATACACTGTAGGAGGCCATAGCACTGTCAGATTACATCAGAGACTGACAAAGTGACCGATTGTTTTGCTGGCCGGGGATGATATCCTGTATTAGACGTGCTTGTTGCCTCAGAACTACTGCACACCCCCATGAGGAAAGACCTGCTCTCACAAAAAGATGGTCCACCTTTCATCCAGACCCAGACTCTTTACGGCTATGCCTTTGGCCTCGAAATATCTGGATCTGCTCCTGAGAGCTTGATAATCATATTTCAGCTCCTGCTCTCTCTACTGGATGGCAATAGATCAGCTTCTACCTCGAAGGTACATGTGGCCACCATCATAGGCCACATGGTACAATGTGAAACTAAACTGTAAGATCTCACACACTTCTTATCAGTTCTCTAAAGGGTACTTGGTGGTTGAAGCCTTATGAGTTCCTCAGTGGGATTTGTACTGAAGCCAAGTTTTGAGTGCTAGAAGCGCTTTGTATGCTCTCTTTTGAACCCGAGGGGAAGCCTTAGTCAAAGGGGCAGTCTGCCAAAAGGGCCTTTCTTCTTGCTAAAGCCTCAACAAAGAATGTGGGTAAGCTTCACACCTTGTACATGAGCCAAGTGTGCATGTGCAGGAACTCCTCATTCCTCCCCAAAAGACTCTGCCTGTCATGCCAATCAGGCCAGTGAGTTGGCAGCATATGACCTTGCTCACAAACAATGTGACAGGGATGAGAAACCAAAACAGCTTCCCCCAGTGTCGCCTGGCTCTGTGAATGGAGGAAAAGACAAGGCTTAGCCAGACTGAGAGTCTGTTTGTTTGGTTATGGATCATTCCCTGCCCAAATAGAGGCTCAGCAAATTGACTGTATGAGGAATGGACTGCTGAGGCGTACAGTACAGGTCTGAAACAATACCTGTGTTTTGTTGGGGGTCATTTTTACAGACGGTGTAAATAATGGTTATAGCAGTTGAGACCTCACCCAGTAGTTTGTTGACAGTCGTTTTGAAGCATCCAGTAAATTGAAAATTGGTTGCCTCAATGTTGATTGTCCAGAGCCAGAAGTGACCATATTTGGAGGAAGGATGGAGCTGGAAAGGAGTAACTTGGTGTGCTTTTATAACTTAGCAAACACCAAGTTAAACCATACAGAGTGACTTTTAAAAAACAGCCTTCTCATCACTTCATATTTTCTGTAGGAAAACAGCCAACAACACTTATATACAAACAATATGTTAATATCAATATAATTTAACCCAAAATAAAAATAGTACATATACAAGGCATAACACATTAATTCAGGTTATCTGATTGATTTCAATTTGTATTTGCTAAGTTGCATCAACATTTTTTTTTGTATTTGTGGGAAGTGTGAAGAAAGTAAATGATGGCCTCTCCGTGGCTCAATTCAAAGGAAATATCCCTCTGATTCCACCTGTTTGGTCGTGGTGTGTGATAGGGTTGCAGCGATTAACCTGATTCAATATTAAATGCACTTTAAAATGTCATAATTATTCAACCGTAAAGGCTCCACCTCACTGAGTGTTTCTGTTGTCACTCTCAAAAAGGGACCCATACATTATATTTGGTGCAACCTGAACTGTACGTAAGTGGTGTGACACCTGTAGTGCACCAGCTTAATACATAATGCTTTGCAAGAAAGATGGAGGCCACACTATATCGGGTTGATTATGGCAGAGGGACAAAACAGCAAGTTTTTTTTTTCCTACCAAAGAAACCAGTAGAGTTGGCAGTGTGGGAGCACTTCAGGTACACCAAGGATGACCAAGGAGTAATTTATTGGCCTACAGCGCTAGAATCTTTATGTATATTTTACATTTTAATCACTAAGCATATTTGTACATTTTTTTTTAAGTTATATTTTTGGGCTTTTTACGCCTTTATTGGATAGGACAGCTGAAGAGAGACAGGAAATGTGGGGAGTAGAGAGTGGGGGATGACATGCAGGAAATGGTCGACCGTCCGGGAGTCGACAGGTTACCTCTGCGACGAGGACTATAGCCTCTATATGTGGAACACTTAGACCACTAGGCCACCAGTGCCCCCTCACTAACCATATTTAACTTACTCTTTAAAATGTATGTACATGCTTCAAACTAATTTTTAAAAACCTGACACAGTGATATTCTCCCTGTGGGAAATGGTTGGGCTGTCCCTAGCGCCCTCTATTGACCAGCTGACACTTCTAACAACACAAATATGGTGGGGAGGTAAAATGACACATTAAGCTTAGATGACACTGACAACAGCTAACAGCACTGAGCTGTCACTCAAAGCTGACACGCCCCTTAGCCTTGCAATCAATACAGTTAGTTGTGTATAAAAAGTTTACTCCTTATAAAGTTTTATAGATGAATTGGCTTAGAGAACAAATATATTTTTGACCCTAATGTTCAATTCTGCTGTAAAATTTTGTATTTTAATATGGGACTAATGGGAGTTGACTCTCTTTTTGATATTGTCTCGAGTGGCCACTAGAAGAACTGCAGTTTTTGTCACTTTAATGGCTTCATCTCATCCCCAGAGGCTGCTTGGTCATGCTCTGCCTGCGTCTTCATTTTCTGGTTTGTGCTGATGGGTTCTTTCTCCCACAAAGGGACCTGCAGTGTACCTGAATGTAGATTAGCCAGCAATGGCCAAAAGAGACTGGTGTGGAAGGATGAAAAGATTGAACATGACAGAGGCTTTAAATATTAATCATTGGCTCAACCAATTTGCTCAACTTGCAGTTAAGCTTTCAGTACACAGCTTGGAGTGAGCTAGCTGCCCATGTAATGTATCTGTGTATGATGCACTGTTGACAGGCTCCTCATACCATGCCAGTGCTCTAATAACTTCAGACTTTTTGGTAGGTTGCATAGCAGAAATAGAACTTGCAAATGAAAAAAGGTTACCCTCCTATCAAATCATCTCGCGGAGCTGGCTCCAGATTTTTCATGCAGGTGTATTTATATCACCTCTCTGCAACTTTATCTGTGTATAAGGTACAACTGATGAATGCTGCTAGTTTCAAATACATTACTTATTAGAAGGGAATATTGTTTGTTTTGTAATTATAAATAGATAAAGTCCAGAGCTAAGGGAAAAATGGTTTGAACAAATTGTTTCCATGGCTTAGAATAATTGCTTTTGGATAAATGAGAAAGTAAATTATTCAAACAGGATGATAAAGCTCCTCCTCTTGTTTTCTTTCCAGCTAATGTATTGCATTACCAATTTTGTAATTTGTGAGTCTTTTTCTTTTGCTGTTTTTGTTATTATTTTGTGCTTTCCAAAGAAAAAGTTCGAATTAGTATTAAGATGATCACTGCTTGAATTTCTGTTAAATAAGTCTCAGTCTCGGTTTCTGTAAATTCCAGTTTTTGTCTGTTAAGCAATTATTGAAGTTCTTGCTGACTAAAAAATGTTCAACACAGTGTTGGCACCAGTGAAGGACATGACCACATTGCTTACTGTGTGCCAAGTATACCAAACAGTTTCATAAAAGCTATATTGTGACTGGGTTTCACCACTTAGAACATAGAGCACAACAAAAGTGCATTCCTGAAGAATAACATAAGATTATAACTGTGAAGAGTGATTATACACCCTGTTTGGGTGTGTTCAAGCCAATAAGAGCAAGCACAGAGCAAACTTCAGAAGGCTAGTTCAAGGGTTTAATATGACAGCCTGACAGGTGCTTTCTTGCTTGATTTATAAAATTGAAAACTAAAAGAAAAGAAGATGAAGGTGGCAAAAAAATTTCCTGTTTGGCATCAGGTTGAATCCCGAGGTAACTAACAAGTGGCTTAAACTTTTGTCAAAAGGGTAGCATTGGCTGTATTTTTTAGTCTCAGTAACAACTGTTAAATAGAGACCTCTATTGTTAAATAGAGACCTCTATTTAACAAACATAGAATTTGTCCCTCAGTGCAATCCTAATTTACTGGCAAGCATACAATTTAAAAAATGTTAAGAATCAAGGTTCCAAAAAATCCATTACCAGCTTGAGTGGATGGTTTAAGCTTTTTTTTTTTTTCTTATCTTTAAGTTTCTGAAGTAGTTTCAAGGAAATTCATCAACAACTGCTTTTAGACTCTCAGTTCCTTTTAAAAACTCAAAGCAGACAAACGTAACCTTCTTTAACATCACATATCTGACCAGATTCTGCAGTACTTCACAGTGGGAAATCATTTTTAAGTGAAAAGTGACGGCATCCTTATAATAAAAAATGTCACCCTATTGCTTCGGATATCAGTCTCCATCAACCCTACAAGCACAAGCGTGATGGCTGTGTTAACTGACAGCTTGAAACAAGGCTTTCAAATGCTGAGTTGTTTTAATTTAATTTTAAATCATGTGTTTAAAATAATGTTAATTGCATTCCAAAATTGTTTCTAAGTCCATAAAACAATGTAAAGAAATTCCTATCAGTGTCTCGATTTAAAAAAAAATAAAAAAAAATAATATGTACTTTATGTTCTGACTTTTAGAGTCATAATTCAATTGAGTGCTGCACTTTGGTCTGAAACCATGGGGGTAGGAGACAGCTCAAAGTTTTTTATCTACAGGTCTAGTGCTATGCCAGCTGTTGGGACGCGGTTGCCTGCTGACATCAGTCTGATTAGCTGCACCCATATGTTTAGCTCGGTGTTAGCCTAAACCTAAAGTATTTCTGCAATAGCCTTCTTAAATTTTCTTTTCTCAATGTGTACGTCACTTGTCTTGAAATGTTCTCAAAAGTGCATAATGTTGTTGTGTTCTATCACAGCAGCTTAACTACAGTGTGCCAAAAGGGACAAAAAAGCATGCTATTAAAGAAACATGTTGAATGCAGACAACATGTTAATGCTAACAGCCATACTTAATACCTATAGATGTGGACTGGATTAAAGTTTTGACCTGTATATGCATAAAGCACAGGGATAAACTACAGAAAAATACATGAGGTAGAGACCGCTGTCCTGGACACCCTAGGTATAACGAGCTGATTCATAACAAACTGCTTTTAATAAACGGTCACTGTTGGCGGTGACCACGGCAGTTCCAACAAGAGCAACAATCAATCTTTTAATCAATGAAAAACTCCTTCTCCTCTCTCCCGCTCGCACACTCATTCCTTCACCTCCATCCTCTTCCTGATGCCTAACTCAACACTGTTGGAATTAACAACATCTACACCGAACACAACCAACAAACAGTAGAGCTGTTACAATATATATTATGTTAGCATGGTCAGTACAAAAGAAGCCATGACTGGTCGTTTTTATTTTTTTTAAATAAGCTGGTATCACATGTTTTGTCAGAGAGGGAACATTAGACAGACATTCGGTATACAATCGAAAAACATGTATTGTAAAATTGTGTTTTCGTGTGAGCTGAAGCAGTATTCTATCAATCATCATTTCAAATCAGATTTGGCTGTATGTTTGAGTCTAACAGTGCATTATGTATTTGTGGCTCTACCAAGTAACAGATGTCACTGAGCAGTCATATCAGTTAAAAAACAAACAAACATGTTCTATGTTTAATTTTGATGTAGACATTGTCATATCCACAAACATTACGTGTCTCTGCCAATGGCTAAAATACTCCCATTTAATAAACATTGGGTTGCTTCGCTGGTCTCAGGCGAGAAGCTGAGTCACATCAAAGATCTGGCGATGCTGTTGTGAAGAGCTTCCTTTGAAGCCAATACAAACACTGCAGCACTGACTGCTTATCAGCAAGGACCGCTTATCATGGAAGTGGGGATGAATTAGTGGTGATTGATGAAATTAACTGATTTATTGAAAAATAGAATAGAAATGTGAGTTTGCATTCAATATATATTTAATCAGGAATGATTTAGCTGGATCTTCCAGCATGTGAGCATATCAAAGAAACAATTGCTGGCTGTTTTGGAGGACTGAGCCCCTTTTTTGGTTAAAGAATTTTTTCTTTAGATATGACAAAAATTCTACTGCTGGAGGCAAGTATTGACCCAGAATCATCCAATGACTTCGCATAGTAAAGAAAAAAAGCACTTGAGGAACTTGAATTAAACATTTACCGACCAAAGGATATTTTTACATTTTAACATTTATGAGTCCCTCATTTAAATTACCCTTTTGTTACGTTGCTGAGGTCCCAGCGGCATTATGATGCAATCATCCCTTTATACTTCTCTGTCTTTGTATTCATGTGCACATTTAATACAAAACATTTCAACTTAATTTTTAATCCCCTCTGAAGATTCACACTGTGAACCAGTTTGAGTATCTGTCAGTGGATTTCTCAGTTGCTCCTTCATGAAAGTGTCAGTGTACTGTACATGTAGGGTGCTGCGGTGCTTTCACTGTTTCTGAAGGCTCAGTAAAGGTGTCAGAGAAAATTCAAGGAAAGAAGGAAGGAGATAAAATGGTGCAGAATATGCCAACAGGAAAGGTTCGCATGGTATATGTTGCGTTAGCCAAGCTAGCATTGCTGCTGAAATTACATTATTAGATGGAAAGCTATTGAAATAAACCAGCGTTTGCATTCATATCTGGCTCTCAATGAAAAATGAATAGCTACAATTTATTGTTTTATAGCAACAAATCACAAAAAATGTTAACTCAGGATACATCTCTATAGACCATAATGTTGGTAATTTTAAATAACAAGGCACTGAAGTTTGGCTTGACCTTCAAACAGGCAGAAACTTTGAGAAGAACCAGACTTATTGGTAGAAAACCAACTGCCATGACTGTAAGGGCAAAGGAGGTGAAATTAGTAAACTACATTTGGTGACTGCGTAACCTTTAAGTAGTGCATCATTGGCTACGTTTACATGAGAATTTTAATTCCTCTTTAATACAGAACAAAAATTAAATCCTCTTTAAAAAGATTTAAAATGACCTTGTAAACACCAAATTCCAAATGAAAATGACCATTCCGAATTAAACTTGAATCCAAAGTAAGTGTCTGGTTTATTCTGATTTTAAATCCGAATTGAATAATTCCTCGATCATGTATACTTTCAACCTGCTTTAAAATAATTCCAGTCGTTCTGGCCATGCTCGTTACCTTGTCCTGTCGCGATGACGCACATATTCTGCTCTGGCGGGCACATATTCCAATAGTCGAAAATACGTCCCGCCCGCCCGTGCTCCAATCAGAACCCTTCCCAACCCCCAGACCTTAAGCGGAATTGAATAAAGACGATTAAACGTGTTTTCCATGTAAACCTTAATTCGGAATTACTATTTCCATGTTAATGCAAAGGAGAATACTTTAATTCTGAATTATTTAATTCTGTATAATTAATTCCAAATTAAAAAAAGCATTATGTAACCGTGGCCAATGAAGCTTACATTTAGGGAAATGAGGTGAAATGTCCCAACTACCAATTTACTGTATATGTTGAAATTTTCATTTCTCACTTTCAGGGTGAATTGAAAAATGTTGGTAATTGCCTCAACTCCTGGTAGCATTACTACATACATAGTTTTATTTTACCATGCCTGATTGATTTAAAATATTCCTGTCGACCTCAGTCTTGCTAGCAATCATTAGCATTCCGATGCACTTTGCTAATATGGTGTTAATCATAAATATAATATTTGGCAAACACAAGGATGATGACTGTAATTTTGAGTTCATTATAATGACAACATTAGAATTTAGCTCCACTCTGTCATGCAGAAATTATTTGCATGACTGTAGACACACTGCCTTTAGAAACAATTAGCAAAATAGCAGTTCAATTTTAAAGTACTACCTATCACAGTGACTATAATTTTCCCACAAAATCTCGGCTACAAATAGATCAGCAGATTTTCTATTAAACTGAACCGATGGATAGAGTGGGATTTCAATCATCCTAAGAAAAATAAGAAAACGTTGCCATGATTTCAGATTTGGGAACGACTGAAAATAAGCTTATCATCTGCTGTGCCACTTTACAAAACAGTCACTACTCGAACCGCATTGCCTGACCAACTTTATTATTACAGTGCATATTTCTTAAGTACTCAAAATACTATAACACAACAGCACAGGCTCCCATGACAGCTATTAAAACAAGCATAACATATGGCTGAAAATATCAGTGGTGAAATACCAGCTTTGAATAAAGGAACCGTGGAATAAAATAAAGATAAACTCATCTGGAAAGTTGAATGAGGCATAGAATATAAATCAAAAGTTTTATTGCAGTTGTATTCCTGTTTCATCCCAGCTCAGCACTCTTCACAGCTAAGAGTAAAGATAATATTCTTCCAGGAGACAAGGTCCAAAGAAGGAAAGATGACAGTCTCTGTGCAAATGTCTGGTGATAATATAAATTTCACCTTTTACAACAAATCCCATTAAAATAACAAAACCAAGGATAAACTCTTATTACTCTTATCCCTCTGTGCCGTGAACCTCCATTTGTGTCCAAAAACTAAATGGAATCATTAAAAAACAAATGAATGTGCTCTCCTCATAAACATGGGCACAACAGTTCCTTTTTATTTTAAGTCAATCCCATGCCATCCTGCTGCCATTTATAATTTTTAAGGTTACTAAAACTGTCTGAAAATAGTCTCCACTGACTGCACTGTTTTCTTATGTTATGTTTGGAAATCATTTCACCTATGAGAGTATGAAAAATATGTTTACTGCCCATTTTTAGGATCCATGTTTTGTTGCTTTGCATTGGGGTCTTGTCACACTTTGTAGCTATCTGCAACTTAAAGAAATCTACCCACTGCCTGGAATGAAAGACAGGATCTGGCTCCACTTTTCCCTATCAGGGGTGGCTGTTCATTTAGGCAAACAGCAGGTCTCAATTAGAAGCCTGTCTACATTGTTTATCTAGTTGTCTGTGCAATGAAGTTCCTGATTTGTTTTACTTTCACCAAAAGTTAAGTTGCTTTTAAGTTGTTCACTCCTGTCATATGTTTGTATTGTATTGTTTTGTTTCTAGGTTTCTCTGTATGTCCTCTCTGTTTTTTTTTGTATTATTTATTGTCATGCCACCTGTGTTGCCTTTTCACCCAGGTCGTTATTGTAAATGAGAATTGGTTCTCAATTGACCTACCTGGTTAAATAAAGGTTAAATAAATAAAAATCCGAAACACAATAAGTCACATTATTGTTTTGAAGAGAATTAGTGGAAACATAAAGCTGAACTTCACTTTCTGTCCAAGAATGTCCGTAAAAAGCTGACTATGTAGCGGTGGAAGGAGGAGAGTTAAAGATCAGCCAGAGCATGTGCAGGAGTGAAACCACAGCACAGGAGCACATCATCGATTGGTGTTGCAGTCTCCCACAAGTTGATCAGGAAGATGCCTGAAGAAATGTTGATCCCAGTGAGTGACAGAGGGGACAGGGAGGACATAAGGACAACTACTTGCACTGGCTTCAAAGTATAATAAAATGACACACTGAGATAACAAGGAACGTTCTGTTTGATAATAGTTAAAAGCCTGACTCTAATTGAGGCGTGTTCCAAATAATGGCAGGGTGTGTTTATGGACTGAAACAAATAAAAAGCCGCTTTTATTAATTTGAGTTTCATGGTAACTAAAGATATGCATGGAAAACAAACCAAAGTAATTAGCGAAATGTGTATTTATTCTTTGCAAGGTACAATAAAACAATTGTCTTGCAATTCAGCTAGCTACTGTATGTGTTTGTGTTTATGTTTTCTGTGCCATTCATAGAGTTGTGTCTCTCTGCTGTCTTCTCTCTGTTTAAATCTATGTGAATGCAATATTAGAAAGCATGAGATCTCCATCCACCATCCCAAACACACAGCCCCATACAGTGACATCACTCTGCTGGCAACTCCACCTTATTTAGTCAGGGTTAATATAATGCAGAGATCAAGCTGGGTGCCTAAAATTAGAGTCAACATTATTTACACATTCTTAAATAAGCAGAATGAGTTTATCTTAACAGTTCAGAGACAGAAGATTTGATTTATAGATTAAGTGTATATATAATGTATATAAGAAGCATACACTACGACAAAACAGCATTAAAAACTTATGAGGTTTTTTTATCTTGGGGGCTTTTTGGTTGAACTCTGTCTCAGTATCCACAGGCAGACATACACAGACAGAGAAACCCATAAAAGTTTGAAATTGAGCTGAATCAAATATAAACAAGTAACAAGGTTACAGTCAGGTAGAAACTTCATGGAGACATTATTGCTCGAGATAAAAAAACGTACAAGGAGACAAGTGGTGTTACTTACATAGTATTCTATATGATTTCTTGCCAGTACATATTTCCCAATATCACCATCCTCGATATCTGATTACAACTGTGATTCATGTTTGCAAGAATCTCATGAAAACTTTAATTTGGAGATACCTCTTTATCTGGAGCAGCAGTGAATAGAAGTGATAATGAATTAGCCATACTTTTCACTGACTGTCTGTGAGGCGCCTGACAAATCTTCTGTGCTGGTCTCGTCCTTTGAGTACAAATGGAAAGCTCCAAGTAATTAAGTACCTCTGTGATAAAGTTGTGCTGTGGAGCTATGAATCACATGACGTTAACTAGCATTGATTCGGCCCTGAGTGAAGGCTGGTGGAGCATCGAGAACTCGATTTACAAAAATCAAAGTAAATAGACAGATAAGGGCCATGTTGATTGTGTAAGTTTGACAGACTGTTGCATGCATAATGAAATCATGGGTAGTGAATGTCTATTGAGTAAGATCTATCTCTTCAAATCGTGAATCATAATGTGAGATGGAAAAAACTCGACTACTTTCTGGATTAATTTGTGCCTCTTTGGCTCTGCAGAGGGCACAGAAAGAGATCATGGTAAGGAGTGATTTTGCTGCAAACATCCAAGACCAGTGCTTGTTTATTTGTGCCGAAATTATGCTTTTGGTTGAGTTCTCTATCATAAAATATTAACAATTTGCCAGGGCTCATCCTAATGTGAGTGGCTGCTCTGAATCATGAATCAGAGAAAGTCTATGTTTGGATGGAGATAGATGGAGCTGCTGGTAATCAACATGCACATCTTCCTGGCACCTATGTAAAGCTAATAAAGATCTGTAAGGGGGAGCCAGACAGTTTGGCGCAGAGCATATTCACAGGCCAGATTCTCCACTAATTGTTAATTTATAGTGTACACATCAGACAGTGTTTCATGGGAAGTCTCCAATCCATGCTAATGCTGTTCATTGATGCTTCTACATTGAAATTGGATACATTTCTTGTGCTTTTCAGACATTGCTGGCAAAATTGTAACAAATCAGAAAAAACATCTATTATACAAAAGATCAAAGACCTACATTTGCTGGACTTACATTCTAAACTAGCCTTTTTTTCCCCCATTTTGTATTCCAGCTCAGTTTCAGCTACCTGGTTGTTGTAAAGCAACAAAAATTCTGATCAAAAACCACAAAAGGCACCAAGTGAGAAAAAAACGAAATGGGATGGAAATCCGCTGCAGCTGGCCAATGAACCATGTATTATACGGTTATGAAATCTCTCTGCAGAATGCTAACAGTACTTGACTAAGTTTAAGCATGTTAAACAGTTTTCTTGCTGCATTATATGCTGGCTCAAGCACCCCAATTACATCTTGGCCTCACAGCCTGGCCCGACTGTCAGTAGGATCACACTAAAACTGCAAAGGCAGACATTTCACTTTGAAAGGATTATTAATGAAATCTCGCTCTTTACACAGTGTTTCACTCTGACATTGGAAGAAGTTCTCTCTGCTCAGAGAGACTGTTAAAGTGGCAGAGTGGACTTGGGAAGGGAATTGGCTGTAATTGTCACAAGAGCTTGTGACTTCAATAGAACTGCCTTGAAAAGCTTAACTTTTCTGTACACTGTACACTGCACTGCACTATGTGCTTTTGGCATCCTCATCATGAGATCACACATGGTTGGTTCTTCTTTTCAAACTGGGGTTGTAGTAACAGTAAGTATCTCGGGAAAATCAAAATAGTCTCATATAAAGTATGTGTTTTCACGCATGATCATGACCTACAAAATGTAGGTGTATATGCACAGAGAGACTTGTTGTAATACCCTCCCAGTATTGATATTGATATCTTGAAAAAATCATTAAGTTTAAGATAAAATATAGTGTTACAACAATAACTGTGTGGCACTAGAACAGTTTAATGTTAGTCAAAGCCTGCAAAATGTCAACAATCTGTATTTTCGCATCAAAATGATGCATATCTTATAGCACTTGCATCAAAAAGATACTCAGACTCATCTTATACTGAAGTCTTGGTATCGGAATCAGTTATGGGAAAGAAACAAAGGAGTTACAGAGCATCTTATTGCACAAGATAGATTAATCAAAGATGAGAAAACAGCCCTGCACCAGAGCACAACACAAAGTTAATCAAATATTCACAGTACAGCGTTTGTTCGTACATGCATGCATAAACAATCATTTAAATCTGCATAATAAGCATGTTTCGTACATGTTTCCCACTCCTTTGCATGCTCACAGGCAGATTATGTTTCACCCTATTCTATAGAAACTCACTCCTCAGATCCCCTGTTGTACAAACACTTACAGAACATAAGCTGTGGTTGCAGAGGGAACTTTCCCAAACCCTCAGCAGAGAGAAAGCATCAAAGTAAATGATCCCAACCTTTTCATAGAAAGTGCATATAAACGTCTCTCCATCCTTGAGCAAAGACAGACACATACACACACATGCATAACCACGTGGGCCAAACCACATGCTCTCGCCTCCTAATGTGGTGACACTGCAGAAGAGGTGCGAGAGGGATGACCCATAATTCATCACCCTGCACCTTGGACATCTGGTGCCGAGTACAACCTGAGCGAGGGGACGGCTTGGTATAACCATCACAGCGAACGGGTGTCTCTCCAGGCTCTCTGAGCAATTGACTCATTACTGCCGACTGTCTGGTGATGCATTATTCATGTGGTTGAAGGGTGGGGCAGGAAGAATGTGTGTGTATCTGTGCGTGAGTGTCTCTGTGTGAAGGAGGTTGTCACAGGTGGCCAGGGGTCTCTTGAGAGGTTGATTCAGGGTGGACAAGGGAGACGATTGTCTGTTCACCAAGACATAAGGCAGATGTTGGGTGGATTTACTGCTTCCACTGCTGAACACGCTTCTGTGTAAAAGCTCATGGATGGTTGAGAATTAAAAAACCATAGCCACTTCTTAGAAGCGTAGCTAGATATGTAGAGTAGAGGGCAGTGCAAGTATATTCTATAGCGTCACTTTACACCCTTAAGCCCATATTGTTGGTTAAAATCAGCACAGATTGTGATCAGTAGCAATTGTGTTAGCTAGCAAACAGGCTAAGGTAGGGCAGCTAGCTATAACTTAGCTTGACAGCTTAGATCTTCGATCTTCAGTCTTAGCTGCTTCATTACCTTAGCTGACAAAGTAAATATCGGACAGAAAGACAGCAATTGACCAGGAAGATATCCCAGGAGTCTAGGTAGCCTATTTAACTGACATGATTGGACAGTAACTTTCTATTTAAGCTAGCTGACAGTTATCAGTGTAAGTAAGGAAGCAAGCAACTATCACAATGGTGCCCACATGACTTAATTGCTATAATGTAGGCAAACAAACAGGTTTAAGGATACCTTGCTTTAGTCTAGCTAGATTATTTTTTAGAAAGCAAGCTAACAGTAAACTAGCTAGATCCTCACTGGAGTTGGAGCAGAGATCCACATCTAAAAATTTCTCTGTAAGTTAGTTTTCAATTTTCACTTTGAAAAACAATTTGATGTAGACCACAACCCCCCTTTCACTTTGAAGACAATATTTTTTCTTCTTTGTTTTAAATTTTCTAATTCACATGAAATTACTGCTGCTTCCTGTGGCTACTTTGAAGATTCGACTTCAAATAAAAAAGATCCTCCCTTACCAAATTCTCTCACACAGTGTCTCCACACCGCCTTGTTCAGTGTTTTTTCAGCTAGCAAGTCATTTTTCCACATTTGCAAGGAGGCTAATGTTAACCAAACTAAAGTGTACTATCATGTTATACCTCATGCTGGTCAATAATTTGTGCACATTATTAAATGTGCACAAATGTAAATGTATGAAAGCCCCCCTTGCCCGAATCATTTATTGTAATGTTATGAAATAGCAGGCTATGGTTAGCAAGCTAGCTAACTTAGCTAGGCTGCACAGATCTCCGGTTGTAACAGCAGACAGACCTCGTCTTCTAATCTGCAAATCTGCAGTCAGTCTGCATTGCACATGTGCATCCTTTTCTTTGGAGCGTAACGTTGCGTTTTTTTACCCAGATACAGTGATGCTATTTTTCGATTGGCTGTTGGGTAGCTATATTCCTTTCTTTCTTTTTGATTAGCTGGTGCGTGGAAAACTCATTCTGAAGGAAAAGCAGCACAACTTGGTGGCCGTTGTCCTAGTAATTATTGTGTGTGATAAATACAAAGTGTGGCGTGTGAGCGTGTGAACAAGTTGAAATGCTTGAGACTTGAGAGCCCTGCATTGTACCTGCAGGATTGAGTTTATCTGTGCAAGTCTGAGCCATACAAGTTTCCTAATTATCTACTCATTATAAGGGACACCTAGTATCCAGTTAGCCTAGCTTAGCATAACGACTGGACCGAAGAAATAGACATTGTCTAAATTACAAGCCTAGGCCTACCTACAGCTGTAAAGATTTCAAATTTAGGATAACTCAAATCTCAGTTTTATCCTACCAACCAACAAGATCAAAATGTATTATCCATGTATTGTATAGTGTTATGAGAAAAAAATGTTGTAGACTTTTTCTTTGTTAAAAAATGCAACCATTTCTCAAAGAGGAAACTGAGATCTTTTAGGTCTTGGATAAATCATGGACGTGTTTCAGTTTGTGTACAAAGTCTTACAGGATGATGGGGTAATCAGCCAGCCTGGAGTCTAGAGGAAGCAATGACAGATGATAATGTAACTCTCCAGTGATTGAAGCAGGTAACAGAAACTGAACACAGCACTAAAATCAGAACAATATACACTTTAAAAAGCATTTGTTCCGGGACAACATGTGCTTGGTGTCTTGCCAGTGGGCTTTAGTAAGAGTTGAATTTATCACCTTGTGCCCCTCCAGTACAGGAAGAGATGGATAGCAATAGGCTAGCTGTTTCTCTTCTCGGCAGTGAAGGTCTGGGATAGATAGAAGAGAATCTATGTTGTTTGCTATTTAGTAATCCTGAGGCATGGGTGCTGAGTGAAACTTGGGAGTAGATTTTAAATTTAACACACAGAAACACAGTATGAACCTCTGACATATTGAACACAAACAGGACTTGAGTCTTTTCTGACTCTGATTACTTTCATTTTCTATGCTCTATTGAGTCCATTTAAACCAGTGTTAACTCAAAGCAGTCAACCCAAAAAGCAGCCATGGTTTGTTTCCTTCTACATAGTCAGCACAAGACTACTCTCATTTAATAATTGACTATTATTTCCACAGCTGGTCACGCGTGAATAATTTCTCAGTAGCAGACTCAGGGTCAAAAATAAGATACGAGCTGAGTCTTTTGAGGCAAATAATTCATTTTTTGTTTTTGTCTGACTTTCTAAACAATTTTATTGAGGAACAGCCACATTGAAAATGAGCATTAGTAAAAATCGAGCAACATGGCCTCAGAGTTCCTTCTCTGCTCTTTGCAGATGATATGGTTCTGTTGGCTTCTTCAAGCTGGGACCTCCAGCAGGCACTGGGGTTGGTTTGTAGCTGAGTGCAAATTGGCTGGGATGAGAGTCAGCACCTCTAAATCCAGGGCCATGGTTATCTGCCCTAAAATGGTGGATCGCCCTCTCTGGGTAGGGAGTGAGTCTTTGCCCCAAGCAAGGGAGTTCAAGCATCTCAAGGTCTTGTTCACAAGTGAGGGAAAAATGGATCAGAGGATTGACAGGCAGATTGGTGCTGCATCAGCTGTAATGTGGGTGTTGTGTCAGACCACCATGGTGAAGAGGGATGTTACATCCCTTACCCATGGTCATGAGCTATGGGTAGTGACCAAAAGAATGAGATTGCAGATACAAGCCGCTAAGAGTTGATAAGCATTTGATAAGGATACCCCCGCAACACCTCCCTTCTGAGGTGTTCTGGGAGAAGGCCTTGGGGTTGACCCAGAGCTCACTTGAGGGATTATACATCCCATCTGACCTGGGAAAGCCTCAGGATCCCCAAGGAAGAGCTGAAAATCTTTGCTGAGGAGAGGAACGTCTGGGTCAACTTCCTTAGAATGCTGCCTCCTCAACCTGATCCCGGATAAGCAGATACAAATAAATGGATGGATAAAAATCAAATAAATAAAAGTTTAGCTTGGTCTTAAAACACAACTGGCTGTTTATTGGTTGAAATACGGCAAGAGCATTTGGATGGGATTCCCCTTTTGTGCCTCCTTTTTGCTGTTTAAAGTAACTACACAGTGAGTTGCACATAGCCGTGCGAAAAACTTGCCGCTCACAGTTAAATAGAAGTTAATGTTTTACAAAACCTGCCTTCTCCTCAGGTCAACAGTAATGTTAATTATCAAAATAAGACATAAAAATCAATGGGAGAGTCATGAGAGCTGTCAGAAATGCTTAAAATGTGTGCCACCATCATGTAGAGTAATACAAATCTGAAAAAAAGGGAAGGGGTTGTAAAGTGTGGATTGTTCAATATACCCACGGCCAGTTCAGTCATTTCCTCATTCTGTAGCATATTACCCATTTTATTGCCTTGTCGGCTGTCACTGTATAATTGCTAATCAATGTATTGATTGATTAGATTTATATAGTCCCATTATAATTTCAAGACTACAGACATTTTATTTGCTTTGGGAACAAAAGTGTTCTGTGACCAATCGGCTTTTATTGGAGCGATAAAATCTGCCATGATATATCGGAACTACGTCACAACAGTGAAGACTTGGGAGTTCAATTTCGGTCTTTAATACACATTGTGTTTAAAAAATACAAGTCTCTTGTGAGAGGAAGGCCAATTAAGGTAGCCTAGCTTTGTGTTCGTGCAAGTTGTGAGTGTTTGTGTGGGGACTGGTGTGTGGCTGGGTATTTTACTGTGCATCTGTACAATAATGGTACCCTTGGGGGTGGGGGGGTGCCTTAATGACACGATGCTGCAATCTCCATTGTGGATGCTCCCTGAATTACAATGATTTTGTCAGTGTCTGTGTGTGTGTTTGTGTGCGTGCATTGCAGCACATGTAAACAAATCAATATGATGAAGGTTTCAAAGAGCAAACATAATTATCCCTGAAATGAAAACAATCGTGTCTGAGCAGTAATTACAAGCTCTAAAACTGTAAATCTTTCTGGCTAAATGACATGCTAACACACCCGTCACTCTTTGACAAACCTTCTCCCCTCATCATACATGCGGTTTTACACAGGCAGGCAGCTTGAACAGAGATTTTTCTGATTAACAACTCTTCTCAGCTCAGGGTGGATCATTGGCATTGAGCGGATGAGAAGTCTCCATAAGATAAAGCTTCTGTAGATGTTGGCTCATACCCCAGGACTGAGCACCAGCTGTCCAAGTCTTTGTCCAGCAGATAACAACGGCACACGGAGAGTCATGTTTGGTCTTCATGCAACCATTGCCACGCTTTGACATTTGCAGCATCGATTAGACTCTCAGGGAACTGCATTGTCTAACTTGACAGGGGCCGAACGGGCAAACAAAAGCTTTCACAAAAGCAAAGAAATATCCTTCTCTCTTTCACCTCGACATCTCATCCTTGATATGTGCCGGCTGGCTTGTCTTAGCTCAAGGGTTTTATTAGCTTCTAATAGGTATGTCATTTGAAAGTGACAAATCTGACAGCTATTTTACCCAGGGTGCGGTGCCGCTGCTTTAATAGAGCCATTGGTCTGTTTCCTGCTGGAGAGACAGAAGGCACTGGAGGAGCTGTGTCTTTTTTTGTTGCTTTTTTTTTCTCCTGCTGACTTAATGTGAGCTGCAGTGCAAAATCTTTGTTCCACCATGAAGGGGATTGAGTGGGATTCAGCAACAGTGTGTTGCGAGATGGCAGGGGTTGATACTTGGGTTGCAAATCCCGACGACAGACCCCACTCATCCTGCACTCTCCCAGAGTCACCCGTGATGTCTTGCATTATGCCGGAGCTGTGCAGACGATAGAAATTTCCTGCGATGTGCTTTACGTATCAAGATGTTCCGATAAAAAGGGACCAAAAAGAATCAGATGGCTGAGAGCTTGGGGTGCAAACTTTATGTATATATAAAATAAGATGTCTTATCGTTCACTCTTTGCAAACTAAGACTCAAAGTGTATTTGCATATGCATACTTGTTCTTCTGGACATACTGCACCTCTGTGCATTACATTTTTCCCAGCGGCAAAACACTCTTTAACAGCCACTTCAAATTTTAAACTTGTCACTGCAGACAATCTATGAATTTTTATTCAGCATATTCCGCTGGTGGCGACTTGTGGAATTATCCCCAGTGCTCTCTGTTGTACTTTTATTATTAGCTATATCATATTCTCCTCAGCTGCAACCACCCCAGTTACCCCACAGGGATCATTAAAGTTTAATCTAAGCTGAACTAAAAATCTACAACATGAAATTATTCTGCTTCTATACAAGGCTGGGTATAACCGTAATTTACTGTCGCAGCAACCTGAATTATGACAGCAATAAAATAATCATCATTTTGTTGCCATAACTTCACAGGAAATTTACATTCTCTATGAGATATGCCTCACGGCCACTGGCTGTCAGATTTATTTGACACAAGCATAATTTCACCTTCCTATTTCTTCTTTGTTTTACATTTTCTACTTCACATGAAATGACTGCTGCTTCCTGTGGCTACTTTGAAGATTAGACTTTAAACCAAAAAGATCCTCCCTTACCAAATTCTCTCACACACTGTGTCTCCACACCGCCTTGTTCAGTGTTGTCCGTCCACTATGGTGCAGTGGAGTACATCTGCAATGCAGGGGGGGGCTCGACAGGCTGCCCTCTATTTCACATGTCATTGCCTAACACCTTTCCTTTTACTCTTACTCTAAGCATCTGTCAGTGAGGTTTACCACATGGAGCCAACCATGTGTCTGGATGGTGGAGCACATTATTCTGCAACTACTCTCCCTCCTCGCTTTTTGCTGCCAGCCATGATCCCTGCAAACAAATAGAAAACAGCAGCTTTGCATAGGAGGGAAAAGTGACCTCCACATACTCTCTGTTGTAGCTCGCACCGTCCGTATTTTATAGTCAGACTGAAGTTGAAAAAAGACAAGCCAGATGCAAAACAATGAGGAAAGATAAAAAGCTATAAAGCTAAAGTTTAGAAAATGAGACCATAATACACATCTGAGTGGTTATTATGCATAAACATGGCTTATATTTCCAGCAGAGGGGACAGTGCATGCACCTGCATATACAGGGAGTCTGTGTTTATGTGTGTGTTTCTCTCTCTGCATACAAGTGTGTGCTCGTCTGTGTGCTCATGACATACTTTATTCCCATCTCCCCCATGAGTCCTCCAGCTCTCGTTCCTGCCACCTCCCTCCTATCCCTATTGGTGATGGATCCGCATTAGAATTCATCCCTCATCATCCTGCCGAGTTATGACCCAGTAATAGTCAGCCCCTGTGGCCTCAGCAAATGAACAATAAAACCAGAGCCTTGCAACAGATCTGAGGAAGAAAAAAAAAACAGGGAGAGAGCCAGGTGCCAAATCCTGACTTTCAGCCACACTCACTACAGCATGCTTTCCTGTTGAGGGAGGTGAAGACAAGACAAATATGGCTTCACAGTTGCTACTTAACCTTGGCGGTACTTGAAGCAAACCTCGCTTCCAAACAATATTAAGATGGAAGGATTTACTCGAGCACCCTAATGCGTTGAGCTTGTAACACTAATAGGCATGCTGACTTTGGATACACAAACTTGTGCATGAATACGACAGTGTACTGAGAGACGCAAAGAAGCACAGACACATGAATTATAGCTGAGATTACATTTGCTGTGTACTTCACAGTCCAAACTATTTAATTCAAAACTTTCATTTCTATCTATTAGAACAGAGCTGTCACAGTAACAGAATTATAAATTTCAATATGATACAAATAACATTAATACCTGTTTCAATAACAGGCTGAGAAAAGTGGAAGTCCTGGGCATCAAAACAAGAAAATTGTCTTGTTATTTATTTCATTTGAAGTTCTGCTAACAGTAACCAAAGGCATAAAGCTCTGGATTCTCCCAAAAATTAGGCGGCGGATGATTTTATTCCATCTCAGTTATCACTGTCTCCATCACACAATGACACAAATGTTACATCTGCATGTTAACGACATTCCAAATGGACTTAACAACAAGTTGGAATCTGCTGACTTCAGTGTTTGAACGACCGTCTATGTTGATTCTGTGGGAGAGCTGCAGGTCTGAGGAGGTATGAGAAGCTGCTGCATACAGCACAAGTGTAACCTGTTACCTGTAAGCTGTGTAGAAAGAACAAAAATACATCTTAGTTTGTGGTTTTTGTTGGCGGCGCTAGCTTTCTCATTTTCTTCAAGTCACTCAATCACTGCTGCTCTCTCCCTTTTTCTGGCAGCAGCTTTAGTTTCAAAGAGACAGCCTATAAGTTGAGTAGGGACATCAACAGGCCCAGAGGTCAATGTGATTACAGGACTTGCAGGAACACAGATAAGGACATTTTTAATCAATTTATTGTATCGATAAGAGGGGCAATGATGTCAATATACTATAATCATAACAGATATTTCAATAATTTGCTGCACTGACATTTTTGCATAGCCCTACGACGATGGCAACCAAGATGTTGTGCTAGCTGGTTAGAGCTACAATGAATAAAACAGGGTCAGGTTAAAAATCTGTCTGCAGCAGGTTTAAAGGCTGATTTATACTTCTGCGTCGAATCGACGGCGTAGCCTACGCTGGGGGTCCATGTAGCTCCTGTACCTATGTAGAGGCCTGCGCATGTAGCTGACGTGCACCTCCTCCAAAGTGTATCTACACGTAGAATCGACGCAGACCGCAAGCCCTGTGATTGATCCGCTCGGCAGCACTGTATTTCCCGCACTTACAGCACTTCTGGGATCCCGCACATCGGCCGTGTATTTCATCTCCTCCTCTCTATTCTTCATGTAATCAAGTCTGTATGATAAACAGTAACATATTTCAGCTGTAGATTAACATAACACGCTCTGAATCGCTGTCAAAAAGTAAACACAGATCGTAGCGGGGCTGGAAGAAGGTGACCGGCTATCAAAGAGACCACACTGCCCTCAAGCGTTTTGGTGGAGAATTGGTGCGCCACACGGACACATCAACGCACATGTATGTGGTGCTTGTGTCTGCGTCAGCCACTGCTGCGTAGGGGTGACAGAAGTATAAATCAGCCTTAAGAGACTGCATAGCTAGCAACCGCTAAAGTTAGCTTAGTATGTTTGTTTTTAGTCTAGGAATCCCTTTTTTTTGGTTGAAGTTTTTTAACAAAAGCTGAATTATATGCAGAGTTTTTTGTTCCTCTCTCCCTGTCCAATTCAATCGCATTGAAATCCAAACCAGTATTATTTCATTGTTTTATTTTCATTAGCGGCTACATTTTGAAAATCAGTGTCTCGTCAATGTACCGGAGAAGAGAGAAAAGGGTGTCAATCACATCATCTCTGTGCTGATTTGTTATCTATTCCCAGATTTGCTTTGTTCTTCCTCTGAAAGGACTCACTGTCAAAGCAGCAAAGAAAAGAAGTACTGTCATTCATTCTTCCGGCCTGGCAATAGAAATCATAGCAATTATACTGGCTTAATGCTGTGCAATGATTTGTTTTAATCCTGGCTGTGGTGTCGGATCTGAAGTTGGTATCTGCAGATTCATAAATTCTAGAATCAGAGAGGAAAAATGGATTTCAGAACATCTCTTAGTGTGATCACAACATACACCAGAGGCGGCGTGTGAAACACAGTAAATGATAGGGGCAACGATCCTGTCCGGTCTTGTTTTCTGTGGTTTTCGTTTCCTACCTCGTTGCTGGATTATGATTAACTGGGCAGAGGTGCCACCACATGGGGAGTTGTTTGAAAAGCGAGAGAGAAAGTTGTCGAGGTGTAGAAACCGGTCCGGTTGCAGGGGACAGGGATCAATACAGACGGAGTGACAGCCGTGCACTTGATTAAAAGTGACTGCTACATCTGGCAGGCTCGGCCATTACTTTCCCACTCAGAGTCCCCGGGGTGAAAGAGCATGAAGTGACAGCCCTCAGTCAGCCCTCCATTACCACCTTTCGGCTGCCCCTCAGGTAACAGCAGGCTCGGGCTAAAATGGGCTGAAGGACAACCCTGGGGAGATGAAAACAGAGAGAAAATAAAGGTGCTGCTTGTCTGTTCGGCTGTATGATACTGTATTGTGTGAGATGGTATGTGTCAGCCTATGTCTGAGCTCTTAACCCACGAGTGAATAGAGGTTGGCAAATGAGATTTTTGAATGAGACACTGAGGTCTGGGCTTAAGAGAGGAATACAAGCTGAAACTAAATGTTCCATAAGATGGCGAGCAGAGTTGTATGCATGCGGACACGGAGAATGAATAAATAAAAGTATACAGTGGATGATGCAAACTTAATATAGGTTCTTATAAATAATTGTTAAGCCACCGAGTCAAAAGAGGCTCTCTCAAATATCGCCCTCTCTATGCAGCTTCGTCTTACACTCTAAGTGAGATCTGATCTCTGTCATGCCCATTCAATAGTGCCAAGTATCAAAGGGAGCCTGACATTAAAAGAAGACACTGTGCTTGATGTTGCTAATCTCTCTCCCAGAATACAAGATGCACATTTGCTATTGAATAGCGTGAGACCCAGTGACACATGGCTTTTAATAGAGCAATAATGGACAGGCTTTGAGATCAGATGGAGCTCATGTGGTGCTTAACAGCTGAAAACAAGAGTGGTGGCAGCATGGGGGGTGGGCTGGTACAATCTAGTTGTGAATTTAATGGTTAGATTTTAATGTATAAATTTACTGTGACCATAATGGCTGCAAATTTCTAAAAATATCACTCATAGCTCTATGACTATAATTTTGAAAGATGCTAATTTTGGGAGAGGGATTGCAATTGTAATGGAACTAATAGTTAAACGCTGATGACTCACATTTCCCCCCGAACAATGATGATGTAAAAGTGAATGGATGGGCAGATTAATAGACTTAAATACATTCATAAAAAACGACTGATGGACAAAGGGATGGTTATTTATTTTTTTTTTTTGGAGGTTCCAAAGGTGACATCTGTTTATATTTTTTGCACACATCTGATCAAAGCAGGTTAAGGTTGAAACTGAAAGAAAAATGCTGGATATAGAATATAGACATTGAACTTGAGTTCTGTATAATTTCATGTGTAAGATGCAATTTGAATACCCTGTTTGTCTCTAAAAAAGTGTGTGTGTGTCCAATACACCGGTTCAACCCATAGATCAGTGGGTCAGAGGTATTATTTTGTGTTATGGTGTTTTACCCAGAAGATGGCACTTGACGAAGCAAGGGGGACAAGGTCTAATGGTATCGCTTTTTATTTTGTTTTCTCCCTCGTTAGATCATAATCATGCATTTAAAGAAAGCAGTGACAAATTACTAAGTAAATAAACCCTGTGGAGTGCTGGTTTGATTGAAAGACTCCTCAATTTAAGATTACAGGTGACCAGCGGAGGGTTGTGGTGCAAGTCTTTATAAATTGGTTATGGATAGTCCAACCGTACCTCACAAGTTTCAACCATATTCTGTATAAAATATGGACGTAGTATCCGTGAGGTCACCCACCTGGTTCTGAAGAGCTGTTTTGAGGCCAATCGTTGTCAGCAGCCATATTGTTGCTGTCAAGCGATTGTGACGTAAAGCGGCAGGCTTTTGAGGCTCCTAGCCAACAGCTAAAGTGTTCTGGCAGTCAGCTGTGCCTCTCTGTGGAGGACTCGTAATCTCAATATCTTCGAAATTGCTGCATTATGAAAAAAAATGAATCCCCCGTACTGTGTGTGCTGATAGAGAAATTAGCTATCCAGCCTACACTCATCTTTTGTACCTGGCTGTAAACATGTTTATTTCTGCTGTAAAGATCGGCTTTTTTGAATTGATGCATATATTGTTTCCGGTACTTGCGGAGCCAGCCTTAAGTGGATCCTCGATGAACTGCAGTTTTTAGCACTTCCGTCATGGACTCATATTTTTAGACCGGAGGTTGCCACTTGGTTTCAATGCTACCAAAGACTAAACTCAACTACGGTATCGTGGCACATTGCTGAATGCAGTAAAATATTTACAGTGTAGTCTATCTTCCATAATTATTTATATTCCAGAGGGCCTTTTTTTCTTTTTATGCTAAGAGCAATTTGTGTTTGGCAAATATGGATTACTTTTGTGACCCAGAAAAAGGGAATCGGATTATATTGTTTCAATTTTAAAGGAGCAGTGTGTAGGATTCAGAAGTAACTGTTTGCTGAAATGAACTGTCTATGGCAGCAGCTAGATTGTAAAAGCCAAGACTTGGTCTGCTAAATTTTTGTTTTTGTGAGTTTGATTATACAATAGGACTGTACAACTTTTTTTTTAATAGATGCTTAAACAACAGCTGGTTCCAATTGAACAATTTGATTAGACATTAGGGATTCTTTAAGTGCTGAGTACAACATCACAGGGACTTTTCACTGCCTCAGGATATTCTGGATACCGTCAATTTACATGGCAGCAAACAGTGTTAGTCTTGATTAATTAAGGCTGGTACCTCTGAATCACACCATAGACTCTTTTTTCATTATTTTCTGAGGCTTAGTGCCTATGACCAATTTACAGCTGTGCTGATATTCAGCACATCATCACTTCTTATGTAATAATGCTTAATTGATATGGATAGACATCAGAGATCCTCAATGTTATAGAACAAGTTTTGTCAACATTGTTAGAACAGTTTATACGGTAGGTGTGTGTCTTAACTGAATTAAACTGCATACATGTGCTGCTAGATTATAAGAAAAATCACAGCAAAAAATGTATAATCTTTTTGTTCCTGTTAGTTTTTGAATAACAGAAAAGGTAGATGGATTGATATAGATAGAGATTCAGATGTTGATAGATGGATAAATAAGGAAAAGGTAGATCAAAGGTAGAATTGTGCTGAAAACTAAGACTGAGGACTTTTATTTCTTTACTGCAGAGGCTCTGTGGATGCAATAGATTAAAGCAATCCCAGTCCCTGATTCTTATCTCCGTTCCTCCATTCTTTAAATAACAATGCCATATTTATTTCCCAGTAACCTCCACCCCTCAAGGACTTCATTTGGTATAAGTGGTTCCTCCATCCTGTGGGGAGTTGCCTAAACTGTCACCTACCATCCAGCCACTGCCTGAGATGCACTGAGTGTGTTTGTGTGTGTGTATGTGTGTGATAAGGCCTGAGTTCTGCTCAATCTTGGGTGCATAATACGCTTCATAGCAAGCAGGACAACCTGCAAACTCAGCTGCTGTGGGTCATCAAAATGATTCAAAGGGAGCAATCCCATTTAACCCTAACCTTAAAGCCTGTGTTCCAGAGGCCCGGATTTAGATAGCCTCCTTTTCCTTTCCAATCTTCCCAATCACAGATCACAACATCCGGAACAACAAACATAGTGTACACATTTGTCTGTCGTCAGTACACTGTTGGGGGAGCTTGTATCTTGGAGCTGTCAAAATGACACAAATGCAATCCCTTTTCTTCAACGCACTTCTAATTACCTACGAAAGGACTCTTGTTTTATTTGCCAGGCATCTGACACCAAAATACAGCATGTCTGACTTTAATTTCTAAAGCGGAAGACAAGACTGAATTAATCATCATATCTTTGAGTGGAGCCGTCGTCGCACCCGTAGGTGTGCATTATCTCTCCCGCGCGTCCCCTCTCGCATTCAATCATGCAGGCATTAATTAATGCCGGGCTGATGAATATAGCTTTCAACCTCAGCCGCTGATAGTCAGACAGCACTGAATGAACTGTCCATGTTACCTGTGACATGTCTGTGTCTTTGTGAACATGCCACAGAGCGCCGTATTGAGCTGATCAGGGCACACATGACAACACTGCCCCGCTCTCTGTTCTCATTAGTGGTAATGTTGCGAACACACTCCTGTCAAAGCAATGAAACACAGGGGATGGCTGTGACATGGAACAGCCATGCATAGAGCTTCTCAATAGCTTGTGTGGGTGTGTGTTTTTTTTTCAGTCTTCAATGGTGTTGTAGAAACCTAAGAGCACCTTGCCATTAGGGAGGCTGAGATATTCTTCTCATCCAAGGCTGATCAGCTAAATAAAATGAGCTTCTTTCATTCTTTGGAACCATCATAATCACTGCCTTCATTAAATGTAGATTGAAGGTAAAGATGTTGAGTGTTGTCACAAAACTCCAAGCAGTTATACCTGCCACCATGGAGGTTTACCTGTCACATATGCAGCTCAAAAACATTACTACTCACATCATCTAGAACTGAAAAGCGTCATTCCACCACCACCAAGATAAAATATAAGTCAGAGAGAAATAGTTTAATTTAGTCTGCCTGCAGATGGTTAGCCAGTTTTCTTGCCCTCAGGTAAGCTGTTTCAGAGCCTAAGGGGACAACATCGTGTCATGAACATTGTCACCCAACCATTAAATTTAGATGATCTGACTTTGCTCATGGCCTTGCCTGATGTTCATCAGCATATTATTTAACTCTGACTCAATCTAAAATCCAGTGCAAAGACATGAGAATGAGAGTGAATATTTTTAGTTTGTTATTTTTAGTCGTATGAGAGACACATCTTGTCAACAAGTATTGAGATAAGTTCTGAGCGATATTATGAATATTTTTTAAAGTTTAGAAATGTCACAATAATTGTACAACTTTAGGCTTTACATTAGCTGTTGGGTCATCACTGTTTACACACATATTGAAGTCTATGTGTTATTATCCACTAGTGTTTCCATGGGCATTGAAAGAAGTGAACAACACTGTATGAGTCACTGCCGTAGATGTCCTACTGCTGTGGACTTTCCAGACTCCAGTTGATACAAATGTGCTGAACTCCAACGGCAACATCTTCTACTACTACTACTACTACTACTCGTCTCATCACTATCATTGCTCCCTCTCTCTCTTATTCTCCTCTATCCCTCTTTCCAACCCCAACTCGGTCGCGGCAGATGGCTGACGAACATGAATCTGGTTCTGCTTGAGGTTTCTGCCTGTTAAAAGAAAGTTCTTCCTCGCTGCTGTAACTAGCTAAATACTGTGAGGTGCAAAGCTCATGGTTGATTAAGATGAGATAAAACTGAGGAGTGTTATCCTGTCTTGATGTTGGGTCTTCGTTAATAATTTAACAGAGTACGATCAAGACCTGCTACGTTTGTAAAAGCGTCTTGAGATAACATTTGTTGTGATTTGTTGCTATTCAAATAAAGATTGATTGATTGATATGAGAGCAAAGGGTGAGCACATCCACCATAATGTTGACCTTGTACCCATCTCGGTAAACTGACGGCTGTTTAGCATGAATTAATGTTACGAAACGACACGACATGACACGACACAGTATGATATAATACAATAAAGTACAATATGATGAAACAAGACACTTTCCTTAATGCTGGGTTAATTATATGATTTTTTCCAGTTTTTTTCATGTTATAAATTTAGGGATGTGCTGGTTTAGTTGACTAAATAGTCGAACATTGTCACCCTTGTTAGTATATATACAATTATATAATATCTGTGGGCCTGAAATGCCAGTCAAATGTTGTGTCTAAGCTGTAGTGCAGCCACTAGCTGATAGCTGCTAGCTGGGGCTGTAGCTCTGGTTAATGGACACTCAAATTATGTCACAATGCTCTACCTAATGTAAACAAGCACATATCTCAATTGACCTTGTAGTGCTGCCCAGTTTTATGACGAATGTCAGTATTTTGACCTAGAAAATGGGGATTCAGTTTTATGTTGGCTGTTTTTGGTTAAACGGGCATTTTACCATAATGTGCAACCAGCACAGAAATAGCTCTGCTAATGTTAGCTGCACTAAGTAGACCAATTTGACACAATTTACCTGCAGACTCTGTGAACCCATGTCAAGCCATATTATATTAATTGTGCTCATGTTTCACTGTTTTCTCAGTGTTCTTTTACTGTCTAGATTAGTGTGAATTTAAAGTTATGTTAAAATGCATAGAAAATTAGATATTTTCTTGTGTAAAATAATGAGTGTATGTCCTGTATTTGGAGAAGAGATTGCCTCAGGTGTGGAGACATTTCACGCTTCTACTAGAAATGGGAAGAAGGATCATCCACTAATTTCTCATTAGCAGATGGCAGTTTCGTGTGGATATAAAATAACTGCAATGTTGAAATGGTCAGTAAACAAATTTTAGCATACCAACTAGGCATCATCCTCATGTGGCCAAATCTTCATCTCCTGCCTCTATTCAGCATCTCATAGATTTGAACTGTCCCTCATGTGTGCCGACTCTGTTGTCTCATGTAATACTGTTGCATCCCTGCTCAACACACATCTCAATCTCACATCTCAAGTTGCTAGCTTGACTCTAAAGAAAGCCCTCACATGGAAAAGAAAGCCTTTATTGGAAGTTGCTCGATACACTGAAGCCACTACAAGTTGGCCATTCCTTCCAGATGCTGTATCAATGTCAGATGTACAATGATTGCCTTTAGGTCATTTGAATGAAACCATTATTATGCAAGCTTAGTGACCAAAATGTCAAAACTCAAAAATAAACTCATCATAATTAATTCACCGCTATATATGATAAAGACTAAACTGTTTCTGCCTTTAGATACAAAGTCCTTTATTTGGAGATCAGCAGGTCACTGGTGGACTTTTTCTAAGGAGCAGATTTACAAGGAAGGAACAGAGTGAACTTTTTGAAAGCATTCACAGTGAAAATGTAGCAGACTCACATCTTTAATGGTCAGCGGTCATTACCTTGGTCTCTGCATTCACCTAGGCCTGATTCAAAGCACAAAGTACCTCCTCTCATGTTCATGTTCAACCCAATGAACAGCATGAAAGGAAACCAGCTCACACTGCAGAGCATGCAGGAGGGAGTAGCATATTTTCATGTAAGAAACAGTAAAAAATAGCAGAAAGGTTGAGGAGAATTTAAACACATTATTATCTGTTGCTTCAAGGTCATTTAACTTTACACGAGGCAATTTACACCACGTTGCATGTGCTCAGCAAGGAAGGAATTTCAAAGATAGACATTCTTGCTTCTGGTATCCTTCAATCTACTTTGGCATTAACATGCAGATATAAAAACACATAATTAGATAAGTAGAGTTGTAACAGCTTAGAATATAAAATTGAGATGTCTTCCCTTCCACTTCCTTCTTATAAAAATACTAACTCTACTATAATAAATTATTATATTTCTCTCAAGCAGAAGCTGTAAGCTTTGGAGGAGACCCTGGATGTTGATGCAACTCCTTGGTTGCAGACAAAGGTCGATAAACTATATAAATTACTAAAAGCTCTTTTAACTCGGCCTTCCACTTGACATGGCTAAATCAGCGTCTGTCCATGGGCTCGGTCGGCTGAGGTATCATTAGCAGATTTTCACTCGTACCGTCGACATGAATTAAACAATAGAATTTTTTGAAATAACTAAAACATCATATACTGGAGTTTGAGGGAAAATTCCACAGAAGCAAGGGAGTCTGTGTTGGTAGACAGCATGTGAGTCCACTCAAGTCAAAGTGAATATTCCATTCAACTCCTTTTAATTTAGAATGCCTAATCAATATTTTCCAGAGATACTGAGACATCTAAAGAAATTCCCTTGTGGCCTCAGGGACCTCAGTGAAGTTGGTTGCCCACTAACACCGTCGGGAAAAACCGACACACTCTTCCAGACCATCCCATAAGTGCAAACAGTTGGGTACTGCCAGATCCTTGTCACAAGGGCCAAGTCTGGATGTGTGTGTTACGCTGACGGCATTAACATTTTTTTAATAAACACCTTGAGAAGCTTGTGACAGCAGAAGGCTTCCTTCTTGACACGCTCCCTCCCCAGGCTCAGGGAAACAGCTGTTGGAATCACCCAGATGTGGGCCGTGAAGCCCTGCCGGCATGTCGAGCCTCAGCGAAAGCAACCGGCTGAGAAAACATACTTTATTACATGCAAAGTCTCCTGGGGGAGCATAATACCTTTAAACATGTGTGATCGCTAACAGTGGGAATTGTGCATTCACTTTTTTAATCTCCTGCTCTGGGGCTGAAAACATTAAAGGGATGCGTCACACTTACATGGAATGCGGAGTAATTTATCAAATCTTCATATGGAGACACACGCTGTTTGTAAATGATATGTTCGGTATGTAAGATGCTTTGAAGCATAGAGATTTTAAAAGAAACAAAATCAAGCTAATTCTTTGTTTGACAAGAAAGAAAATGTCTCAATCATCTTGTTCTACGCCAGCCAGAGCCGTTTAATTGTTTCAGCCCAGGCAAACCTTGAGGGGCCACTCTGCTTGTCAAGTAAATTGAGGATGCTATATGCTAGCGGTGGTCCGGTTGCAATGAATGAATGGATGAATGGGTTGACACGGAGTGCACGGAAGAGGCACGGCACATGAATATGAATTGGGGCCTCTCTCTGCTTGTGTTTGTGCTCACTAGGCTGGAATTAGTGCTTTTCATTACTGATGGCTTATAGGCCGACTGTTTGGCTGCCGGCTGGGGTCACAGTAAAATGATGTGCTTGCCAAAGGCAGAGAGGCTGGGTCACAAGGGACTAAATGGCCCAGTTATGGAGAGCAGAGCTTATCTCCCTCTCTGAATCGAGCCCCTTCCTCCGGCTAAACTAAACATACACCGCATCCTGTGGGGAGCAGATCTCTAAGAAAACTAGGGACAATAAAAGATCACTATCTGTCTCCTCCTTTATCATGTTACCTAGGGATGTATTTTAAACAATACATTTCACAGGAGGCAATTTCTCACACTGATCCAAGCACAAGCCAGTCTTTAAATTCTGTCATTATTGTACAACAAAACCATTAAAAGCTACAGTTTGACAGTTGCTTAATTTGCTCAGTTACAAGCACTTCAAAACAAGTCTTGTTCTAACAAAAGGCTCTGTTTTTTTGTGTGTTTTCAGGCAACAAAACACACTAATACATCTAAAGATCAAGTCTTCTATTGATTACACCCCCTAGTGGGATCACTAAGTATGATATAAAGCCATCACCATATGCCTGTGTTTAAAGTGCCCTCTTAGAGCATAAGCTTGAAATGAGCTGGGATTATGCTTACTGTGGGAAATCGTTATCACTGCTCTTGGCTGCCTTTAATCATTCAATGAATCACAGAGAATTCTATCAGTGTTTAGGGCGAGGAGTCGAAATAAATTGTGAGGGTATTAAAAGCTTGCCTTGATGTGGCAGATTCTAAGCCGGATGTTCCCATTATGTTCATCTTTTTTGGCTCTACTGACATGTTTTTGTTCTGGAATTAACAATATTTGGTATCATTATCATTATTGCTTTATTTAAAATATTTACATTTTCATTTCTTTAGTTTTTATTTGGGGATTTTTTTTCTTCTGGCTAGTGTCAGGGCTATTCTTTAATGGTTTTAAGCTTTAACCTATTGGCTGTATATAGAATTGACATCACATTCATTTTTGCTCATTGTGACATATGAAGCCAAGTCACTAAAAGTAGTATGGAAGGTAGAACCTTCAGTTATCATGCCCCTCTCCTTTGGAATCATCTACCAGTCAGGGTCCGGGAGGCAGACACCCTCTCTACTTATGAGACTAGGCTTAAAACTTTCCTTTTTGATAAAGCTTAAAGTTAGAGCTGGCTCAGGCTTTGACCAGCTCTTAGTTATGCTGCTATAAGCTTAGACTGCCGGGAGAACTGGCACACTGGGATCCTACCCCTCCTTCCCCTCATCACTTTCTTCCACTCTCCCTGTCCCATTGAAAGTTACCAACCATGTCTTTAGATAACGTTTGTTGTGATTTGGTGCTATACAGTTCCCACCAACCAAAACATTGCTTCTAACTTCCTGACAAAATTTCAAAGATCCCCTCAGGTGGCTACAACCAAAAACATTCTTACAGCTATGGAAAGTGCAGTAACTCCTGTGTTAGTGTTTGTAAGGTTTAATCTTCCTCTACTAATTGGGTACAGAATGCTCCAGGAGCCTGAATTTGTCAACAGAACTGTCAATCCATTATCTTTTTAACATTAAATAACTACAGGCCTCCCAAAAAAAGTTGGAACACTGTGTAAAAAGTTGACATGAACAGCATTTGATGGGTTGCAAATCATTTAAGCCTTATATTTAACTGAAAATAGTGCAAAGACAACATATCAAATGTTGAAACTGAAAGATTGTATGGTCTTAAGAAGAGTGTATGCTCATTTTAAAATTGATGCCAGCAATGTGTTTCCAAACAGTTGGGACAGAGGCATGTGTACCATTGTGTTGCATCACTTCTTTTTACAACACTCTGTAAACGATTGGGAATTAGGTTCAGCAGTCTTGTTAAAATATGTATGGGCTCTCCTGAAAAAGGCATCATGTGGATTGCAGCATATGTAACTCCAAAACCTGTACATATGGTGTTCAGCATTAATGGTGCCTTCCCAGATATGTTAGCTACTCATGCCACCATGGATGTTGGCTTTTGAACTGTTCACTTAAAACAAACTGGGTGGTCTTCCTCCTCTTCAGAGCAGAGAACACAGCATCGGTTATCTCAGAAGAAAATGTCACGTTTTGATTCTTCAGACCACAGGACAATCTTCCACTTCACCTCAGTCCGTCTTCAATGGGCTCTGGTCCAGAGAAGTTTGAGGCATTTCTGGATCCTGTTTAAAAATGGTTTCCTCTTTTCATCGTACAGTTTTAACCTGCATTTGTAGCTGCAGCAACAAACTGCTCACAGACAATGTCTTTTAGATTTGGGCCCATGCAGTGCTTTCCACTACAGTCATGCCTGTCTTTAATACAGTCCCACATGAGGGCCAGGAGACCGTGACTATCCAGTATTGGTTTTCAGCCTGGTCCCTTTTGTACAAAGATTTCTCAAGATCCTTTAAATCTTTTATTGATATTATAATGAAGATGATGAAATCTCTAAAATCTTAGCAATTTATGCTGAGAAACATGATACTGAAATTATTTGAAGTACTTGCTTATAGTGAATCTTTTCACATCCTTGATTCTGAGAGTCTAAGCCTCTCTGGAATGATCCTTTTCTACATGGTCATGTTAGTAACCTGTTGCAAATTGACCAAACCACTTCTCTTTCATCATTATTATTATTATTACGATTACTATTATTATTATTATTATTATTATTATTATTATTATTATTATTATTATTATTATTACTATTATTATTATTATTATTATTGCTATTATTATTTTTGTTATCATTATTGTTATTATCATTTTATTTTTTATTATTATTATTACTATTGTTGTTTTTGTTTTTGTTATTGTTTTTATCATATTATCATTATAATCATTATTATTATCATCGTTATCATTGTTGTTGTGGTTGTTTTGTTACTGTTTTTATTATTATTACTATTATTATCATAATTATTATTATTATTATTATTATTATTATTATTATTATTATTATCACTATTATTTTTAGCACAACTTATATTGTGTTATGTTGTCCCTGTCCCATTTTTCTTGAAAAGCCACTATGAAAGTAGCAGCAAGTTTAAAACAAGCATACAGTCTGATGGCAGTGGGCACAAAGGAGCGCCTGAAGCGTTCAGTCTTGCACCGTGGTGGGATGATGCGTTGACTGAAGGAGCTCCCCATCAGCCACAGCTCATCATGGAGAGGGTGAGAGGGGTTGTCCAGGATGGCTCGCAGTTTGTCCATTAACCTCCTCTCAGCCACTGACTCCAGACTGTCCAGTTCTAGGCCAACCACAGAGCGGGCCTTCTTTACCAGCTTGTTGAGCTTGCTGGCCTCACCTGTCTTGATACCTCCACCCCAGCACGCCACAGCAAAGAAGAGAGCACTGGCCACCACAGACTGATAGAAGGTCTTCAGAAGCCTGCTGCAGACACTGAAGGACCTGAGTCTCCTCAGGAAGAACAGTCTGCTCTGTCCCTTCCTGTAGATGGGTAAAAGTCATGGCTTCACCAGAGGGCTCTGTTCAGCATACAGTCAATGTTTTAAATGTGATTCACACATTTGCTAATAAATGCTATTAACTGGTATGGGCATGCCACTTGAGAATTCAAGTTCAAATAAAAGGAAAGCATGATTTATTGAGAATAAAACACTCAATAAACACTACAAATACAGGTGAACTACAAACAGAAACTATCTGATTAAATCAGCACCTGTCTGATCTTTTCCCCTTTTTTCACCTCTTCTTTTATCGTACAAGACATATTAACTTAGACAATAAAAAAACAAACCTTATATCAGCGTATTAGACATCAAGTAGAATTTTATCCTCTTATGTTTCTTTGCTCAACTGGAAACTGCCAATTTTAGTTTGAGTGCTATTCATTGGTTGGAAGACTTACCCAGGTTTATTTCTGCTTTGTCCTGATGTTTTTGTTGCAGATATAACTCTTATCTATCACTCAAGCAGGCCAAAAATGCTTTAATTTAATTTTCTTTCTCTGACTGCATGCCACCTCACTTGATAAGCTTATTTGTTCTTCATCTTGGTATTACATTTTACCTTCAATTTAGCCGAAACATTTTGGTCTCGTCGTGCTCTCTTAGCTATCCAACTAGTCCTCCAAATTAAATGACGATGTTCGTGGTGGTTCTTTCAAAGGCCACTTAAAAGTGTTTTTTTGAATAGTTAAAAAGTCTGTAGAAGGACAAGATTCAATTGCAAAGGCCTAGCAAATCACTTTAGTTAAGATATATTTTATAGTTAAGAATCCAGTTATAAGGGAAACATCCATGATCATTGCAAGGGGGATCCATCCATCCATCCATCCATCCATCCATCCATCCATCCATCCATCCATCCATCCATCCATCCATCCATCCATCCATCCCATTTTCCAAACATCCCCCTCCCCAGCTCCTCTTGGAGGATCCCGAGGCATTGCTAGGCCACAAGGGATATATAATCCCTCCAATGCGTTCATGGTTGACCTCAGGATTTTCTCACAGCTGGACATGCCAAGATGAAACACCTCAACTGGCTCCTTTCAATGAGAAAGAGTTCAGTCGTATCACTCACTGTATTAGTGAACATTTTATAGAGAAATGGCCAAAAAGCATTACTATTAATTTCAGTTTGTTTCGTAACTGCCTAAAATCTCCTCACAGGAGCTTTAAACGTAATGTGTGTAAAATATCCTTTAAAAGACAAGATGTCAGATGTATTTGTTGCCTTTGATTTAGATTGTAGATTTAAAATGAACTCCTATCATATACTCCAAATCACTGTAATTCAAACTGATAAAAAAATAAGCTACTATTTATGGCCCTTTTACTCGCAGTTGGTTATTAGCTTTAATAAGTATCAAAACACACATTCTTTAGATGTGGTGTGAGACAACATGCTCTGAAATACAAACTGAAAGAGAATCGCCCTCAGCTTTGTTGAAGCTCCCCATATTTTCTGTCTTTTCCCCAAAGATTTCTCAGACATGGTTTAACTAACAGAAGGCTGAGGGAACTCCTCCTCTCTGAATTACAGAAATCATTTCCCATTAACCGTTTTAATAGAGAGGAAAAATTCAAGGACAGCCTCAATGTTAAGATTATCACTTCAAAGACAAGCTGTTGACACTCTGGAAACTGTTAACGATGTAATGAATGAATCATGAGCGGCGCGTTTGGTCAGAGAGAGCTGTTCCTCCTCCCAGCAGTGTGGTCCGGCCCTCATCAGCGTCGTGTTTATGACACCCTGCAGTAAGAGTCCTTACCTGACTTTGACTCTGTGTCGCACTGACAGGTGGGAGGAAAGGACTGAGAGAGGAGAGAGATGTTGTTTTTCAGACGGTGAGGTACAAAGGGACTCTTGTCGGTCACCTCTGTTTCTTGATCATCTGCCTTCATTCCAGCATAACAAGACAATTAAGAGAGAACAAGCAGCATGTTAATCTGTGTCCACAGATCGGGGGGGATCATTAAGTCCGTCTTCTCTTTAAGTGATTCTGCAGAGCACGTCATGGACAGTGGACAGTATGTACTTAAGTAACTGGGTCATATGCATGCCAGAGATATTTTACTAGTCATAAAACATAAAAAACAGACTCATCAGCCCATTTACTCCATTAATAACACCAATGAAATCACAGGTGATTGCTGTGTGGGGCATGGATAATTTGGGCATGAAGAATTTCGATAATGATTTGTCTGGAAATTTGAATTAGTCAAACATGCAGTTTGAGCACTGATGCAAATTATCCAAGAAAACAATCGATGTGATGATTTCATTTCAGTTTAAAAAGATGACAAGGTGCTGCTTTGACATTTAAACCTTTGCTGCTTACCGCTCAGATGTTTTTAAATCAGTCTACATGTTAAAAGTAATTTCTGATAAATACTGGGCCTAGCTGCACCAACCAGAAAGAAGATGCATGATCATCTTTTATTAGTAATATTTCTACATCAATGTTGCATATAGTCGACTAAATGATTAGACTTTGAGCCAGAATAACTAGTTGGTCAAAGAAATATTAATACTGTTATAACTGTAGGCCCAAAATGCTCATATGTTGCGTCTTATCTTCAGCGCAGCCACCTGCCACTGGCTTGGGCTGTACCTTCAGTTAATGACACTGCCATGATGCTGTAATGCTCTACTACCTTGATATAAACAACAGATGAAAGCCAGCATCTTATAGCGCAACGTAGTTAGGCAGTATTTTGATCCATAATTGTATATGGTTGTATCAGACTTAGCTGGGAAATAACCGCATGACTGGAGCAATGTGTAACCAGCACAGGCATGTTGACAGTAAGCTGCAAGGAGGACCAAAAGCTGGTGGTGCTAGCTCTGCTAATGGGAGCCACACACATTACAATAATTTGTAAGTCTGTGATGATAGACTCAGCTCACAAGACAAGACGATACACAGTACTGAGTTCACAAGAACGATATGATATGATATTTTACCATAGCCTGTATAAATAATGGACGTAGTATCCGGGGTGTCACCCATCTGTTTCTGAAGAGCTGTTTTGAGATGAATCGTCGGCGTGAGCCATATTGCTGCTGTCGAGCAATTGTGACGTAAGGAGGTGGGCTTTGAACCTCCTAGCCAACAGCTACAGTGTTCCCGCCTGTCAGCTGTGCCTCTCATTGGAAGACTCGGAATCTCGATATCTTCGAAATTGCCGTGTTAGAAAAAAATTCACCCCCGTACAGTGTGTGCCGATCGAGAAATGAGCTACCCAGACTACACTCGTCTTTTGTACCAGGCTGTAAACATGTTTATTTCTGCTGTAAAGATAGTCTTTTTTGGATTTGTGTGTATGTGGTTTCCGGTACTTCCTGAGCCAGCCTCAAGCAGACCCTCGATGAACTGCAGTTTTTAGCACTTCCGCATTGGACTCATATTTTTAGATCGAAGGGTTGCCGCTTGATTTTAACACTTTTTTTTCAGAAAACATCAGTGACTAAATGTATGATAGAAAAAAAAGTCATTCATCTGTACGAAAGTCACAAAATCCCTAGCAAAGCACCACTGTAGCAATTGAACTTGGATGAAATCAAGCAACTGTGCATCTCACCCGCCTGAGCTAACAAGTGCTATGCGCTACACCCAGGCCAGCTTGTGTAGCAAAGTTTATAGTGTGCAAAGCCCATGACGAGCAGATTAAACCCCACCTAAAGCGCGGTCAAAGTGCTGGTGTACGGCACTACTTTCTTACATTGTTGTTTATGTTTTATCTGTAACTCTTTTGTCATGTGATATTTTCACTGGGTACCCAAAATGCGGGGGTTCAGATTTTCCAGCCCTTTAAACATAGTCACCTAACTTCTTCATTTGCTTTGCAGGCATGGTTACAATGGCCAATAACTACCTTGATGTTTAAATAATGGTCGGAAATATAGTTGGGTCCTTGTACCTCATATCTATGCTCCTAATAAAAACTCATGATTGGCGTTAGATGGACCTTAAAGGTGACATATCACGCTTTTTTCATCAATATATATTGGTCTAAGAGGTCTCCAAAACATGTCTTTAAAGTTTATGCTCAAAAAAACACTTTGAAATCAGATTTTGGCATGCCTGAAAAGTCCTCTTCTTCAGTCCTCCTCAGAACACTCTGTTTTCTCTCTGACCACGCCCCCTCAGGAAGTGGATGTGCCTCTGCTGTCCAGCACGTTGATCTAATGTTTACATGTTGGCTGAATATACACGGCTGCTCAGAGATCACGTTACTTCAACCCTCTGAATCTGATCCAGAATCTGATCCTGACGGAGAGGCGCCTGTAGCAGGACCTTTCTGAAGGATTGGTCACAGATTTAGTGTTTCTTGTTGTTTTATTTATCAGTATGTAGACATGTGTCTTGGTACACAGCTATGAACATGTAGCTATGTGGCTATGCTAACTAGCGCTAGCACTTATCCATGATAAATAAAAATCATCCACTAGATCTTCAAATCTGCAGGCCTGGAGAGTAAAACCGACCTCTGTCAGAAAGGCAGCAGGACCTTTCTGAAGGATTGGTCACAGATTTAGTGTTTCTTGTTGTTTTATTTGTCAGTATGTCGACGTGTGTCTTGGTACACAGCTACAGCTACAGCTATGAACATGTAGCTATGTGGCCATGCTAATTAGCGCTAGCACTTATCCATAACAAATAAAAATCATCCACTAGATCTTCAAATCTGCAGACGTGGGGAGTAAAACCGACCTCTGCCAGAAAGGCAGCGGGACCTTTTCTGAAGGATTGGTCACAGATTTAGTGTTTCTTGTTGTTTTATTTATCAGTATGTCAACGTGTGTCTTGGTACACAGCTACAGCTACGACATGTAGCTATGTAGCTATGCTAACTAGCGCTAGCACTTATCCATGATAAATAAAAATCATCCACTAGATCTTCAAATCTGCAGACGTGGGGAGTAAAACCGACCTTTGTGTTTATTAAGA
Organism: Notolabrus celidotus; assembly: GCF_009762535.1. Classification (NCBI taxonomy): domain Eukaryota; kingdom Metazoa; phylum Chordata; class Actinopteri; order Labriformes; family Labridae; genus Notolabrus; species Notolabrus celidotus. Next base: position 24,510,371 of record NC_048279.1, read on the forward strand.
CAGCCTACAACTAGCATGCCTCCCTCCTAAGCTCCTTGTTAGCACACATTTGTGCAGGTAATGAAAAACGGAGGGGGGATTCAGTATTATTTTATACAGTCTATGGGCTGAACAAGCTCCGAGCTCTGACTCCGTGACAGACCGGATATTGTTGTTACGTAACAAAAACACGGAAGTCTGAAACGGCTCGTTTCACACACATTTACAGAAAGGTGGAGAAATCAAAACAGGGGCAGAATGGGTTTTTTTCATTCTCGGGGGGTTTGTAGACATGCCAGGGACACATATTTCAGGTAGAGAACCATTAAAAAGTCCATTTTGCATGATATGTCACCTTTAAAAAACTAAATCCCCTTCATGCCTTCTTGCACAGCCAAATGTCTTAATAGATATTAGTCTTAAAACCTAAAACCAGACAGGATCTGCACACTCACAGTTTCATCCATATTGTATGAAAGGACAAGGAGAGCTGTTGTATAAATAAACTTAGCTGTATCTATTTTGACAGATTTTTCCCTCCTTCTATCTTGTCCATCCTGCTTTCTGTAGAGAATGAGGGCTGAGGATTCAGCTTGAAATTGTCTGCAGAGCAGTAGGTGGTACTTTATGGATTTACTGTTTCTCTTCTATTGAAAACAATGAATGTCAGGTTTTCTGTCGACCACATGCAGAAGCAAAATGAATTCTACAAAGCCCATCTTTATGAATTTTTTATTGTACAAAGTCGTGCGTTATTCTTAGTGACCACATCAGCCCAATTACAAACAAAGCTTTAAAACCAAAGAGATGCACTGTATATGTTTGTTCTTCTATATGGGACTGGATTTTAATGGATAAGTTATGTAATGGCCAAATCCAGTTGCGCCCAACCTGGTGATTGGGACCCATCCATGTTGTTACCAAAAATCTGAAGTTGATTGATGACTTATGAAGAAAGTACAAACATGATTATCATTGTTTTCTTTTACTTTTCTTGTCTTGTTAGCATACTTCCTCTTTAGACATCCAAGGAATGTTAAATGTCAAAAAACAATTTGTATGCATCTTTCTGTTCCGTAGCTATACAAACATGTCAGTTATAATAACTGACAATAACTTATTTGGCATTATGTTACCGTGGAAAATAAAGCAATGTGACTTAAGATAAAACATATTCAGTATTACTTCTGTCATTGGAAAAATATAAGTATTTTTTTAATTAAAAATTTTTTAATTGATCATCAAGATTTCCAAAGATTGATTTAGGAAAATACTTTGAATTAGCATCCCTAGTTCTGACCAATCAGGATCAAGAGCAGTCCTCAATATGGGCTTCAAATAAGGCAGTAGTTCCAACATGGTTAAATGGTAGGAAAAAGAAGACTAAATGTGTCATTAAGTTTTGGTTCCGATTCAACAGGTTTTGAGAAAAGCAAGTAGGGACATATGTACGTTTAAGAAATGGAGCCTATAACACTTTGAGTGGTTACAATGTCTGCACCACACAGTGAATTGTGTTTTAATAAATAAAGATATTCTTCATGAAGTCCTGAAAAGCTTGCAGTGGTATTTAAACTACTCTCTCCTGTTGGCTTACATGCTTGAAGTTTTCATCCTCTACAGACATCTATGAACTTGTAAACAAGAGGAGGGTATTGAATGCAAATGTAACGCACAAAAAAAGAGTTGTTTTATAATTTGTATCACACAGCTCCCATGCTTTGTCAAAAGCTCAATGTCCTGTTGATATAGACCAACACAGCAGACAGGGGCTGTGTGAACTTGACCTAAGCTTTACTATTTAATGAGCACAAAACTCTCTGGGTGATCAATATGGTCCATCATTTCAAACTTTAAATGGAGTCTGCACACCAGGCTCCCCTTCCATAAATCAACACACACATGGATTCAAAGGGCCAGATTCAAACAAGAATCAGTGAAGTGAATCCTGTGATGTGGGTGGATTCCCTCTGCTCTTAAGCAGATCTCCACTAAAGACAAATGTGTAAACAGCTCTATTGTAAATATCTGTGAAACATATCCATAATAAAAAATAATGGGTTTCAGATCATCTGTGAATGACCCTCAGTTTGAATCACTGGCATTGAAAATCCATCAGAAAGTGTGGAGAGGAAGAGCGCGGCCAACACGCGGCACTCAAGAGCCGTCAGTCAAGGCTGTCAGAGGCGGAGAGGACGAGGTTGGAAGGAGAGTGCCGCTGTGTTGTGACTGCGGCTCAGAGTCTAAGGTCAACACTGAACTCCCCCCGCCGCCCCTCCCATTTTCCATGAGAGCTCAACACGCGAGTCGGCGGGCCAATGATGTCCCCACTGACCGCTGTGATCTGCGGCCAAGCGTCGTCTCCCTCTGCCCGATCACCTCTTGTTCGCTCGCCAACTGGCCTCCTTCCCCACAAGCCGGGGCCAGGGCTCCTCCTGGTTCCGTATGTTCTGAGCTTTTTTTAGGGCCTGTGATGGATGCCAGCCGTCCCTGGGCGCCATCCGAAGCTGCACCAGAGAGGGGGATTAAACAGATTTCTCTTTTTTTTTTCAGAAAAGGGGATGGATGAGTGTAATCACCTATAATCTCAAATTCTAGGCCTCTTGATAATGAACCAGGGGCTGTGTCAGCCACTTGGATCAGCTCCCTCCAGTCACCTACTTAAACCATGAAAAAGACCCGTCACAACACACTGAAAGTAGGCAGAGAATGTAGTTGAGGTAGATGGCACAGTTCTTCTAAGCTCATGTGGGCGACGCTGTCACTCTGAAGACTGAACACAGAGGACCAAAGTCGCTCCGGCCAAGGAGCACTTGGCTATTGATCCTGGCTAAAACGGAAGCCCTCAGGAAGTTAAGCTCTCTTCCTACATGTAATGGGGAGGATAAAACGGCAGACGAGGACATGCAGTCTCTCTAATCTTATGAAAACTAAGAACTGGAGCAGCTTTTTAATTTACTGGGCTAAAGAAGGAGTGAGGAGGCGTACATCCCATGCTCCTCCAAACACAGGGAAATGTCTCAAAAATGTGCTTTTAAACCATGAGAACTCTAAGGTCTGTAATAATAATAATGCTCTTAATGTTTATGGTACTTTATATTTAGAAACTGCAGCTGAAAATACTTCACTAAAAGGAAAAAATGCACCAGAAACCCAACAGAATGAATACAAAGCAAGATATTATGTATAGCAAACCGTAGGTAAGATTGGATTGAGACCCAGACAGGGTAAGTAGGACTTGACCCCCTCTTTAAACTTGAAGGATTTTTAACTTATAGCTTACAGCTTTTTTGCCTTTTACCTGTCAAGTCTTTTTGTGTCTGTCAAGTCTCTCATGTTTTTTTTCTCATCATAAACCAACCAATGTCAAATATACCAGACTTCTATCTAAAAGTATCAGACCATTGTTGTGAAATGCTGTATGTAATGATCAATCAGAATCAAGTAATTAGCATAGCAATGCAATAACATTAGGATAAGGTACCTTTACAGTACCATGGAAAATGTGCAAGGCTATTGATTAAAATAGGAATATTGATATACGAATAATTATGAATAAGATGTTATCGAAAACAATACATGTGAAATTAGAACCCATGTATGAACCTCAAGATTGAAAATGGAATGCATGAAATATGTATTGATTAATAACATTTCTTCATATTGCAAAAAATTAAAATAATAACAAATAATATATCCCTCCAATAGTTAGTATTGTTTCAATGTAAAAAAAAAAGTCTTATCAGCCTCCTTTTGGGACAGATGTAAGGTAAGCCGGGAAATTTCAATTCACAGTCAAGTAAAACCATTATGCTGCAAAAACGTACCTTTTGCTAAAATGTTTACCATTTAAAGGCAAATTGAAGTTAAAGTTTTTGCCACAGCGCCAACAGGAAGAGGTGAGATTTGTTAGACTCTTTCCCGCAGATTGATTTGATATGACGTGTGTCACCAGGTTGCTTTTTGCTGAGAATTAATCACTAGTGTTGTGGGGTATTGGCCATAGACTGTATAAATAATGGACGTAGTATCAGTCACGTCAGCCATCTGTTTCTGAAATGCTGTTTTGAAGCCAATCATCGGTGGAAGCAATATTGGAAATGCTGAACACAACCTAACTGCTGTCAAGCTAGTATTAGGTAAAGAGGCGGGCTTTGAGCCTCCTCGCCAACAGCTACAGTGTTTCTGCCTCTCCACAAAGTCAGCCGTGCCTCTAATTATGGAAATCTCATAATTATAATATTTATTTCTGCTGTAAAGATCAGCTTTTTAGAATCGGTGTGTATGTGGTTTCCAGTACTTCAGGAGCCAGCCTCAAGTGGACACTTAAGAAACTGCATTTTTTAACACTTGGCACCGCATTGGCTTCAGTTCTCGCAGCTGGAGGTTGCTGATTGGTTTTGACCAATCAGAATCAAGTATTTAAGTCTGTCTGTCTGTCTGTCTGTCAATTAAAAGTCGTTACCCATCCGCGACTAGCCAGGTGTACCTCTGGCTTTTAACTACTTATCTTGTCATAACACTAAAATGCACCCCTACATCCACTTCAACAAGCACAGATGACAGGTGGTATCTTGTGGTGCAGCGCGGTTTGACAGAAGAACAGAAGGCTGGTATGGTGCTAGCTCTGCTAATGTTAGCAACACACGATAAACCAGTCTGTAAGATTCTGTGATCCTGTTATTAGCAGTGTCAATTAAACTGCTGAATGAAACTAACGGTACAAAATGAACAATAGATGATGTTCTAAGCTTAAAAGGAGTAAAAAGGCTTCATTAGCATAACAATACATGAAAAGTGAAAAAAAGATACAGATGTAGCTCTATAGATGAATGTTGTACTAAAGCCATGCAGTGTCGAGGTGACATTGTTCTTTGAAGATGACTTACCTTTGTCACAAAACATTGCAAGTGTAAAAAAGACAAAGATAGCAGGAGTGTTCATTTGAGCTAAAGACTCCCAGACTGTCAGAGATATCGATACTGCCAGACAGCCAATACACCGGGGGTGTGCTCGAAAATAAAATTCCTGAAAGGAAGAATAGCAGAGAGAAGAGGTGTGAAAATTAAATGTCATTTCTTGACAGGGATGTCTGTGAATTAAGCTGGCAGTGAAGTGTGACAAAGTTGTTTGGTGACAAGGCAGGAGAAGACAATTGTCAACACTTCTTCCTTTCCAACAAGTGCTGGCACCCAAGAAGTGGGTGAAGAGATGAAGCAGCGAGGGAGACAGCGGGAGAGGGAGACACTGTGGGAGAGAGAGGAATCAATGTCCTCTCCTCACATGTGTGTGTGTGTGTGTGTGTGTGTGGGCATAATGACAGATGTGAGTGCTGGTATAGGTCAGTATATTGTATGAAGGATGAATGAGGTGTGACATTTAATGTGTGTAGTGTGTTTGAAGTTTTCAGTGTTTGCACGTTTCCTTCCACAGTTTGAAGACGTGATTCACAGACTTGAACAATGACAGTACATCATAGGTATGTGTTACTACTCTGCACCTACTGTTTATCTTTCCAAATCAATCACTAAAAGAAAAGGTTCTTATTATTTACATTTTAGATTGTGATTGAAAGTTAAGAATACAGGAAAAATGTAATAAGTACATAATATTAGATTAAATAAAGTATAAATGCATTTCTGTTAAATTTGAAGTCATGAAGATTATGCATGTTGTCCAAAGCAAAAAACATCATGGCATTGAATGCAGTGGCAGCAGCTGTATTTTCTCCAAGAGGGCTGAGACAAAACTCCTTTGTTCTCACAGGTGCACCAGGATGTTCCACCACATTGCAAGCACCCCTCTTCATGTGACACATCCCTTTGGTGCCATCTGTTGGGTGGTGTGGTGTAATGCATTTGGGGTGCATTTTACCTGTGCCCAGAAAGTCCCCTATCTCTTGTTTGAAGAGGAGCAAATAGGCATGCGCAACTTATTATAAGGGCCAATGGAGGCCTGAGGCGCTAGACTATTGTGCTGCAAGACGGAAAAACATGACCAATGTCGAACATTTGTAATCTACATGTTTACAGCAGAACAAACATTTAATAATAATAATAATAAAGAATTTTACTTATATAGCACCTTTTAAAAACATGTTTACAAAGTGCTTTACAGAGTGCAAGGCATAGCGAGCGAAAACAAAAAAAATAAAGTACATAACAAAGGTAAGGACAGCTAAAATGAGTGAAGTAAAAACAATAATGAAAACCATGCAGAAATTAAAAAGTCAGTGATGAGTTAAAGCTGGGGTTGGTAATCAGATTTAGATACACTTTTTGTCATACTGGTTAAAGTGATCTTTATGTCCTGATGGCAATCAATACATGATGTGTTCCTAAAAAAGAGTGAAAAAAAGCTGCTATCTACAGCCGGAGTAAACCTGGGAAAACACCAACCATCACCGTTTTTTGGCTCCCCAAATTTTAAACCAATCAAATCCCGTCCAGCCGCTCTGCCCTCCTCCTGCGCGTACATTTCCCCGGCGTGTACTCCTCCGAGTCCCCGTCTCCTGCCTCTACTTCCCCTGACTCTACTGACTGCCCCTCTCGCTCGTCCTCGGGCCTGTCCCCTCTGACCTGATGAGGTGCTTTGCTCAGGACTGTAGTCCGGATCAGAGTCTAAAAAGCTCTCACCAACAAGCAGAATAATTAATGACGTTCAGTAAGTCCTACAGAAAATATATATTTATTGTAGTGTCCATCCGGACGCTGTAGTGATGACGAGCCGATTCGTGAACACGTTGAGCTTTAATAACCGGTCACTGTCGGCCGTGATCACGCCGACCAACAAAGCAACAATCAATGTTTGAATGAATGAAGAACTTCTCCTCTTGTCTCTCCTCTCTCCCACTCGCACACTCTACACCTCTCCTGATGCCTTCACTGACCGTCAACACTGTAGGAATTAAGAACATCTACACTGAACAGGTTTAACAAACAGTAGAGCTGTTACAGTATTACATGTGTTATAACTTTTCTCCTGATATCGTGTCACCGGTACAACTGGATAATGCTAGCATGATAGTTGTGAGTACTAACAGCAGCCATGTTTGTTTGTGTTTTTAACTTTCACTATGATAATGTTTTGGTGAGGACCGGTTATGAATCAGTCACGATCATATGGTCGAGAATCAGCAGCGCTCGTGCATGTGGGGGGGGGGGCGTTTTGGAGGAGCTCCGAGGGAGGAGGGGAGGAAAAGCTACATTCAAATTCATGCTGGTTTTCCAAGACTACCAACCCCAGTTTTAAGATGGAAAAGCACATTTAAAAAAGTGTGTTTTTAAAAGAGATTTAAAAGAGGACAAGAATGTGGCTTGCCTGATCTTCTCCAGCAGGTCATTCCAGAGTGACCGTGCCAAGGCCTGGTCACCTCTGGTTTTTAACCTCGCCCTTGGGAGTTCCAAGAGGGACCTGCCGGAAGATCTCAGGCAGCAGTTGGGGACATACATCCCTAGACACTCTCTTAGGTACTCAGGGTATTTAGTCTCTACCTACTATTAACCTTGGTTTAAAAACAAACAACAAAAAAAAACCATATACGTTATTCTAAGTAACTTTAAAAAAAACTCAGTCAGTGGAGGTCTCTTATGTACCTTGTGAGGATTGGTGTGGCTGTGCTCTTGCAGTTTCAATTCACTAACTCCCCTTATGCTTTTACATATTGCCATTTTAAGGTGGGGTATTTACACCCCTGTTGCTTTAGTGGGGTGTAGTTTTTTCCACCTCAGCGTAACCACTGACTGTACAACACACCTTCATTTTGATCCAGTGTGAAAAGTGTTATTTATTTATTATATTAACTTATTGCTGTCCTCCACAGACCCTCTAGTCCCATGTACAGACCCAGTGCTTGACTTGCGACTTGTAGCATGTATATGATGGATGTGTTGTAATGTTAAATGTTGTATGGTTGTTGTATGGTAAGCTATAACTGAATTGCCCTTCTTGGGATCAATAACGTTGTCTGAATCTGAATCTGAAGCCAAAAAACTGCCTCGATGCCAGGCCAGTATTGCTCCCTCTGATAACATAGGCGAGGCAGGTTTGTGACCTATAGTGCAGCCAGTCAAAAGGGGGAGCTCTAAGTCATTTGGCTCCACAGTCAGTGAACATTTGTGGCATACATTTTAATATATAGTCTGTGGGAGTAATGGAGGGACAATGGTGGCAAGGCAGAACAGGGCTGTGTGTGTGTGTGTGTGTGTGTGTGTAAGTGGTACTGTTATACCTTGTTATATTACATTATGTTTTGTGAAGTTCTTTATTATTTGATGCTGTTGTACTTCTGCATGAAACTTTGAAAAAACAAAGTCATGGCTGATAATTGGGTAAGACTGCACAATCTTGACCCCAGAACCACTGAGAACAAAAGTTCAATGTTTGTGTATTTATCATTTTTACCAAGCTGTGTTATTCTCTTAACTATTCCCTCTTACTTAACTAAGTAACAATCTCAAACATCTCAGTTTTGCTCTATGTGGTGGCCTGCAGCAGAAATTGCCAGTCTGTATATATAGACGTTGTTGTTAGTAGTGACTGTCAAAACCATAGTGCCCACTTATAACATAAATAAGGTAAAGAATCAATGTGATGCTTCAGCTCTGCACATTTAAAGTGAACCAACCACTGCTGACTGATATAAAAGCTCACTAACAATGCAGCACTCATGATTTTTCCAGGGTCTGTGGCTACCCAGTTAATAATACTGCAAATGTAAGGGCTTTCATTCGCTGTACCAGCTCTATTGTGTTACTGTATTTGATTTTAAATCAGACATATATTTATTTAAATTTTTTTTTTTTATTACTTTAGAAAAAGTAGTTCAAAGATTCTTGATTTTTTAGCACTAATGTTTCTTTCAAAAGATGACTGTAACAAAGAGGATTACCAATGCATTATGAAAATAACTCATATCTGTCTTGTCCTGTCTTTTTTTAATATTAAATATTATATTTTGAACAGAGTCTTTTCAAAACTTTCCTTTTTTTTTTTGCTTTTGAAAGCTTTTGGCAAGTTGAAGAGTCTGCTTTTAGAAAGACCTCATCAGTTTTATGACCTTGGCTCCTGAGAGTGAATGTGTACCAGCGTGCTCCCTCCCTTTCAAAGACATGCTAATGTGGACCTCAGTCCAAAAGCCTGATGTCAGTCTGTGCCATGTCTCAACATCTGATACATCGCATGAACATATCCAGAGTCCCTCTTTGATCGGCGTCTCCCCAGTAAGCAGCCAGTTTCTCCATAATGGCCTCATTCGATTACAACGTGTAAAGTACTCCATTAGTTCCTCTGTTCATGAATCATTAAGTGCTGCTTATGATCATCCAGATTCATGATGAACTGCAGACTGAGGAAATGGAAACTGCAGGAGCTGCCCGGGGTCACAGGTGGAGACAATATTCTTAAAGGCTAAATGAACAATGGCATATTAAGGTACCCTTTGAGGGCAGGCAGCGTGTGGTTTCTGCAGAGTTAAGAGCCATTCCACTACACAAAGAAAAATCAAGACATTAATGCTATATATGGCATTAAGTACTGTGAGCGGATGGTTATAGGTGATACATTAACCTGACAATAACAGCTATTTACCTCGGAAAAAAATATTGATTTGGAAATGATTGGATAAATTGATTATATTTCTCCTTTTAAAATGTGCCAATTAACCACAGATCTAGGTCTTTGTAGCCTTCTAAAATTGAGCCAACCAAGCTTTTAATACTGTAAACATAACATTTCCATCATAGTGAATTAAGATATGGTGAAAAGCAGTGCATAAACCACAGAGGTATTAACTTTAATTTAACTAACTTAAACATTTTCATTGTCATAGTCTGTGACTGTTTTTCTTCTTTTTGTGATTATATAAGGGACATTTAAAAAAAATGTTTAAGAAATAAATATGCTCAGGGAAAAAAAAATACTGCTTAAAATGTTATCTCTCACTCATCTGTGAAGGTGCTAGCACAGAGTTGCATTTTAAGTCTTAATTTATATAAGATAAATTGCTTCTGTAAACCAAAAAAGACAGTAAAAACTATTTTTGACGAAAACTATTTTTTTTTCTTGTTTTTTGGCATTTGTTTCTGAAGCGCGGTCCATGAACTCTTAGCAAAGATGCTTCAGGAATAAGGTCAGACATGATTTGTGGGCTGCTGTAAAAGGAGATAAGCTTTGGTGCCACGTTGGCTGGAGATGCATCCATTTGCTGGTTCTGCAAGGGAGGGGCAAAAAGAATCAAGAACCGGGGGGATGGGAGTGGGGGGGTTGGAAACAAAGTGGTTTGGGTGATAAAGTTTGACTTAAAAAAAATATATGAGACAGGAGGGTTAAGAAGAGAGAGTGCAGAGGTAAAGATGTTTCACAGAGGCTGAAGAGACGTTACAAGTAAAGTAAGTAACTGAAGAACAGACAGCTACTGGCATCAATAAGCCGTGCGCACACACACACCGTGCTGAGGAGAGTGAAATTGATGAGTTCATCTTCGTCTCATTATTGTCATGATGGATCAGATTGCTGACTTCCCTCAAAGGCGGCTTAATGACTCGTTGACAAAATCTGAGCGACTGGCTTCACCGGTGGCGTCCATTAGCGTGTCACACAAAGCTCTCAGATGTGCTTAAACAAAATTGATAATTACTAAGAGCTTTAATCATTGTAATGACTGGCTACAATGCATATAGCATTCAATGCATTCAGTGTGGCCATTAAGGATGTCTAGCCTCCAATCTTGCCTTACTCTCCTAAAGTCCAGGGATGATTTTTTAAAACTCCCAATTTTGGTATCATCTGCATCGAATCAGTACATGTTAACATGCAAGAGAGAGCAAGAATGCGATCTGACGTCAATAATTCATAGAGGTAAAGTTAATAAAAACATCAGAAAATATACAAACACTGTAGAATAAGATGAAACAACAATAAACCCAGCCTGAAGAGAATGAACTGACTGTATCACTGTCTGATGGCCTTTGATTGAGCTGCTCTCATACATGCTTTATATGCAGTACATGCATTAATAACAAGGTGGCAATATTACCATAATTACAGCTCCTCTATCTTTCTCATTCCTCCTCTTCCTCTCCCCCCTCCTCCCCCTCTTCCAATGGTTTCTGTTGTTTCTTGCTGTTGGTAATGCTCAGCCTCTAATGGCCATGGCGTCTTCTCCGCCAGGGCTTAAAAACGTTTGTCTGCCTCCTCCATCCCCTTACTTATTCAATAATGAGACCACACAAGGCAGTGTCTCTATTCATAATGGGGCAGCAGCGGAGCCATCATGGTTGGCATACAAATCAGAAAGGGGCCGAGGCAATACAGCAGGAGAGATCTAATTGAGAGATAAATTAGACCTTTGCTACTGACTGACTGACTGACTGACTGACTCGGGAATCAGCTCAACTTAGTCCCCCGTCAATACCAGAGTCCCTGCCTCTTGTGCTCACTCACATGGTACATATATCTAAACATTGAGATCTGAAGGCAGTGGCATGTGTTTGCTGGTATTGTTGCAACATTCTAATGGTTGTGACAAGCACGCTTCAATGTTTATTTCTCTCTATTTGCACTGGAGAGTTCAGGATCCCAAGCCACCCTGTCCCATCTGAAAGAAAACAACAAATCATTTCTCCTGGTCTGAAACAACAAAGCAGCAGGAGGGTTGGTTGGAGGTGGGAATATTTGCTTTAAGTAGCATTTCAACATGGTGGACAGACAATGAGTCACTTACACGAGTCCACAGGTTCCGGCAGAGACAAAGTCAACCTATTAAAATGCTTTGATCACAATACTTAATCTACTTTATCTTACTAGTGAATTATTTTGACTATTTTCAATTAATCAATATTAAGAGAGAGGGAAAGAGTGCTGTGGAACTGAACTTCTGTGGGGTTGTGATTCTGAAGTCAGCTAGAGGCTGCTGGTATTCGGCACATCAGCACAACTTCTCCAGTGATGTATAGAAAAGTTTTACTGGTAGCGCAATGTGATAAAATGAAATAGATAACCATTGTTTATTCATTTAATCATTCATTTACTCTTCCCACTAGGGCTGCATGGTGAAATTCATTTCCATGCGTCCATTGAAATTGCTTATATTTTGGTAAATGTTGAACTGAACGGCTCAATTTGAAGCTCATGAATGGGGAAGTGAGCATAGCTCGCTGTGGAGAAAGTGAACAACTGCTCACATTTGGGGGAGGGATCGAAGAGGTATCAAGAGTTGCAGAGATTTGCAGTGTTTTGCAGCAGCCAAATTCAGATTTATGGCACGGCTTATGCCGCTAGTAATTATTAGTTTATTCTAAAGAATGAATCAGGACAGAGTCCAACAGGCTAAAAACTTGTATGGTTTTGAAGAGGTGAAGCTTTTTGAGAATGGAGAATCATTTTTTATCTTTTATTTTAGGGAATGGTAAAACCATCTCTCCTACATTGTCTTTTACGAAGCAGATTCTCTCTGTGTATTTTGGTGTTTAAGTTGGAACCTTTAGCCAAATATTCAGCTGTCAGACTTCGGCTTTCTGTGGGTTTCTAAGTTTTCATAGCTTCAGATTTGTTCCTGTTTGATTGGGATTCTTTTGGCTTTTAGACTTATTATCAGTCTATGAATTGTTTGGGAAATGTCAAGGATTGAGTGCTCGGGATTGAAGCACAGGAGGCTCTTCTGAAGAATTTATGTGCAGCTAAAAAAATGAAATTGAACTAGTTTTTCTTATTTTCATTTTGGTTGATCAGAGTCTGTTACCAATTGCTTTTGGCAATCTGTGTGAGTTTCTAATCTAGACAGTAAATCTGCCATGAAGTATTCACAAACCTGACTGAGGTGTAGTGATATACATAGTGAAAAGTTTGAGTGCTACTCAGCACACACAGAACTCCTCCTGTCCAATCAGATTACGTGGTCAAATCTAACTCTTATAAAATAAACATTAAGGAATTGAATGTGCAGATCTTCAGTCACTCTGGAGCAGGAAAACACCATTTAACCCTCAGCTTTGTTTACAGTAAACAAAATTATTAAAGCTCCCCTGCTCTAAATCCAATGCAGTCAAATTGGAGCCCATCATATTTTACCCCTTCAATCCCCAGAGTATCACGATACATGTTGACAATATGAGTGAAGGCACCTATAGACTGGAAAAACAGGAACCACACTTAGTACGCAGGTGCTTGTATGAGCTTACCAAAAAGCCAAGGAAGGCCAGCAGCTGTCTGTGGGGATTTAACCATGTTACAGCTTTGATGCATTTTAAATTGACCTCAAGCATACTTTAGAGACAAGGAGAGAGGGCAGAAACACACAAAGCAGACGATCAATTACAATTCTATAATTGGACAGGGCGTTAATGAGGCTGGCGGATGCAGCCTTATGCACCTTTGTCAGCTGGAGTCACTGACATGGGTGGCCCAATCAAAGCATGTCCTCATTAGCATATCTCCGCACATGCAACACTAGCCCTCCGAGTGACCAGCACTTCAAACACGAGAGTTTCATCCGGGGTTCAGTTTCCCTGTGATGGCTGACCCTGCCTCATTTTTGCATTGCATAATAACTCAAAGCTGACACAGTCCCACATTTTATTCCCAGAGCCACTTAACCAAGGGACATTCTAATTAAAGCAGAAAAAGAGACAAAAACAAACAACTGAAACTGACTGCATTAGAATGGAAAATATCGCAGAATCAAAGCTTTTATAAGCAATATCAAAGCAGGTGTTTAATGACACGCTGCGACAAAACACTTTTTACTGAATGCAGTGGGAGGTTGAAAGTAGGAGCAAGTGTTTTGGTCTCATACATCTGCTCAGGTGACCCCCTCATACTCTATGTCAGGTATTAGAGCTGAGTCAGAGGGGCGCGATACAAATCAAAACAACAAGTTCTAAGCAATCTTTGTTTCTGTTAACTTGTGTAACAGCTGGCACTTAATCTGCCCCATGTGTGGTGTTGGTTTGGTATTATTGTCTTGTGTGTTCTATCGTCACACATCAATTTATTCATATGATTATGGTTTTAGTTTGCACTACTGCTTTATCACTCTCTCTGTGTGTTTGTGATGTAGGTGGGGGGTAGAGTTGCACAGCTGTTTCTTGTTTTCCATGCATGCGTGTGTGTTTGTGTTTGTGTGTGTCTTCTGGGCGGAGTAGATGGAAATGGATAGATCATTGTTTTTAAAACTGTTTTTTGTTTTATGTTTTAATATACTGTGTTTGTCAACCAATGACCAAGTAGCATTATCTTAATTTGTACTCATGCTAATATGCATGAACTAATTACACTGTCTGTTTTAACAATACACACACCTTATTACAAATTTGTGATACATTATAACTAGGAGTTTAACTGTGAATAAATATAATAAATATAACAAATATAAATTAAATTGATTCTATAACTGTGTGCTAATTTATCCCTTTAGGACACCGCAGTGTCTTCCTGCTGCAGCAGTGATCAAAAATAAAGACACAAATGTTGCTTTTGAATGACATATTCCACTTAAAAAACTCCCAGACAACTCAGTTGACAAGTCAAAGAAATATGCACTTAGTGTCAAACAACTGAAATATCCCTGCAGTACATCTAGTTTGATCAACCACCTACAAGTTAAGCATACAGGTACAGCTATGACTAACAACAGGTAACCAAATCACAGAAGCTATTTTGATGGTAATTATCAGTTGTAATTGAAATTATCAAGAAGCAGTATAATGTATCTGGCCTACTAACTGTGTGATGAGTCAAGCAGCTATTAGTTACGGTTGATTGGTTGATTGCGCTCTTGTTGCAAACAAACCAATGAGGCCACCTCCTTCAGGTGATTTCGGGTAGCTTGTTTTGTTCAGCATTTCAAATATGCAGCCACTGACGATTGGCTTCAAAACAGAGCTCTGGAACAGATGGGTGACGTCACAGATACTACGTCTATTTTTTATACAGCCCATTGTTTTGCCTAGAGGTAAGGTTGGGCACCCCATGTACAGAGGCTGTAGTCCTCGAAGTGGACGGTCAGGGTTTGTTTCCATTCTGCGATACTGAGTGTTTATCCCCACTCACTCTCCTGGTTTCCTGCTCTGTCTATCCTAACTCCTCAAAAAATGAAAGAATGCTATAATGGCATACACATGTCTAAACCACCCGTGCCAAGAAGGGAACCCACCCTGTTGTGAAACAATTTCTCCAAATGATACAGATTTGAAAGCACCCTATGCATGTTTATAGCTCAGAAAAACATGGCAGCCCACATTATATTCAGCTCTGAATGCACTCTAAAAGGCAAGAAGATCTCAAATGTCAATCCCACTAAAACATCAAAAATCAAAACATTAATTAAGTTCATGACGTGTCGCTTCTAGTCTGTGTACAATTATATGCTTCCACATCACAGGCCCTTTTTCTAATATACATGTTAATCATATGTATTGTATGTGACAGTATGTAATCAGGAGCAGTTTAAGGATCAGACAGTAGGAGCCAAGAATCAAAGACCCAACCCTGCAATTAATGGATTTCATAACCCACAGTTATGATGACATCTGTAATTATGACATTGCCTGGGTCATAAATACGACACGTTTGGAGTTCTGCAAAGAGCAACACTGATAAAAAACACACAATGATGTATATTTTAAAAGGCTTACACTAAACACTTTGTATAAGTGCTGCAGAAAATGATACACAATTTCAAAACTGCACAGTTTGCCTCCATTTTTCAAGAGAAATCTTTCTATTTTGGAGTCAAACGTTGTATTCAGTGTTGTGGAAAGACAGAAACATTCAGACATCACACATTTATTTCTGCACCCAAACACTTAGCAGTTTCACTCCAACAGATGTCTGTCACCAAACTGGAAATCTGTCCTTATTTAACTGATTCAACATTTTTAAAGTGTCTAAAAATACTGCCAACAAAATTACTTTTGTGCTCAAATGCTTTCAACTTTAACATTTCACAGATTTAAAAGGAGATCCTAGTCTTTGTTTCCTAATTAGTGTCTTTTATTGCCATATTTGTTATATTAATGGGAAAATAAAAGATTACCAGGCTTCTTTGACAAGTTAGCCTCCTAATAAAATATGTCTTGACAAACCTTCAGTTAATTGCCCCCTTTACATGTACATGCACACTATCTGCAATTAGCATAAATACGTCTCATAGGAAGGCACTTGACTCGTTGGAAATGCCACAACTGTGGATATTTGTACAGATCCAGAGATCCTCCATTTACTGTGTGATTCATCAGCCAGCGCCTGCAGAGCGCTCTGCATCAATACAAAGCAGCTTCCAAAGACTACTCCCTGTTTCTACTATCAAAGTCAACATCCTGTGTTTTGTCTGTACAGCTGACGCCTCATTATGGTTAGATCACTTAAACCATAATGTTGTCTCCAGGAAGCAGCCGGGTATTCGTGTTTATATAGCCTGAAACATAAAAATTGACATTTCAAACTTTCCTGTCTCAAAAGTTACAAGACAGGATGGCAGCAGCATATGGTGGGATGAGACAGTGCTTGTTTCATTAAACATAAAAGGGGTAGTCATGCCTTGTCACTGCATCTCTGTGTCTGACCGTTGGTTTTGGTGGTATCGAAAAAGCTGATGGGATATGATTGTACGCTCAAAAGATCACAAACAAAGTCTGATTTTCTTTTTATGATGAACATAAAAACATGATGATTGTTCTAAGTCAAAAACAGTGGACGTATTACTTTCAACCATTCAACATGAGAGAGAGAGAGGAGTTCAAGCTGTAGCTTCATATAGCTGTGGTTTGAGTCACTCTTCATAAGTAGTTCTTCATTCCTGTTTGTGGTTAAAAGGAAATAACTTGTTAAATATAACTCATTTGCAATCTACTAATTTAAATCCTGTTATTCACCTTGAGAGAGAAATGTAGTGCATCTGACATTAAACATTTATGAGACAACAACTATAAGGGTGTATCTGTCAGCTTGGAAAATGTTCACCCTTGGCATTATACTGAAAAAGGAATCGACAAAATGTAAACACTTTGTTTTTACTTATAGCAACTTAAGCAGGATAACATCAACTCAATGTATTTATAGAACATATTTAAAAACAAGTCTTGACCAAAGGGAGATTAAATTGTGGGATTTTTCCATCAAAAACCAAAACACAAACACTACAGTCATGGCCAAAAGTTTTGAGAATGACACAAATATTACATTTTCACAAAGTCTGCTGCTTCAGGGTTTTTAGGTGTTTTTGTCAGATGTTTCTATGGTATAATGAAATACAATTAGAAGCATTTCATAAGTATCAAAAGCTTTTATTGAGAATTACACAGAATTCATGCAATAAGTCAATATTTGCAGTGTTGACCCTTCTTTTTCAAGACCTCTGCAATTCTCCCTGGCATGCTGTCAATCAACTTCTGGACCAAATCCTGACTGATGGCAGTCCATTCTTGCATAATCAATGCTTGGAGTTTGTCAGAATTTGTGGGTTTTTGATTGTCCACACGCCCCTTGAGGATTGACCACAAGTTCTCAATGGGATTAAGATCCGGGGAGTTTCCTGGCCAAGGGCCCAAAATCTTAATGTTTTGTTCCCCGAGCCATTTTGTTATGACTTTTGCTTTATGGCAAGGTGCTCCATCATGCTGGAAAAGGCATTCTTCATCACCAAACTGCCCTTGGATGGTTGGGAGAAGTTGCTCTCGGAGGACGTTCTGGTACCATTCTTTATTCATGGCTGTGTTTTTAGGCAAGATTGTGAGAGAGCCCACTCCCTTGACCGAAAAGCAACCCCACACATGAATGGTCTCAGGATGCTTCACTGTTGGCAAGAGACAGGACTGATGGTAGCGCTCACCTCGTTTTCTCCAAACAAGCCTTCCTCCAGATGCCCCAAACAATCGGAAAGGGGATTCACCAGAGAAAATGACTTTACCCCAGTCCTCAGTAGTCCAGTCCCTGTACCTTCTGCAGAATATCAGTCTGTCCCTGATGTTTTTACTGGAGAGAAGTGGCTTCTTTGCTGCCCTCCTTGACACCAGGCCTTCCTCCAAAGTCTTCGCCTCACTGTGCGTGAAGATGCACTCACACCTGCCTGCTGCCATTCCTGAGCAAGCTCTGCACTGGTGGTGGCCCGATCCCGCAGCTGTAACACCTTCAGGAGACGGTCCTGGCGCTTGCTGGACTTTCTTGGGCGCCCTGGAGCCTGTTTGGCAACAATTGAACCTCTCTCCTTGAAGTTCTTGATAATTCAATAGACGGTTGAATGAGGTGCAATCTTACTCGCTGCTATAAACTTCCCTGTTAGGCCCTTTTTGTGCAATGCAATGATGGCTGCACGTGTTTCCTTGCAGGTAACCATGGCTAACAGATGAGGAACAATGGTGTCATGCACCATCTTCCTTTTAAAGTGTCCAGTCACTCAATCATGACAGATTGATCGCCAGCCTTGTCCTCATCAACACCCACACCTGTGTTAATGTGTGTGACACCTGTGTGTCATTGAAATGATGTTAGCTGGTCCTTTTGTGGCAGGGCTGAAATGCAGTGGAAATGTGTTTTTGGTGATAAAGTTCATTTTCAAGACAAAGAGGGACATTGCAATTAATTGTAGTTGAGCTGATCACTCCTCATAACATTCTAGAGTATATGCAAATTGCCATTACAAAAACTGAAACAGCAGACTTTGTGAGAATTAATAGTTGTGTCATTCTCAAAACTTTTGGCCATGACTGTAGAATGATGAATTCAAACTCTGGCATAAATAATTAGATATAAGTAACCAACTGCTTGACGAGGTCATAACACAAACAGCTTTAATACTGTTTGTGTAATTAAGTAGATGTAATCTTTTCTTAAAACAGGTGTCATTTAACATATATAGGGGAACAGTGAGAAAACACAGGTATGAAAGTGGAGAAAAAGATGATGGAAATATGTTTGGCTTTGGCTTTGAATTGATTTGATTATCAAAGCTGTTCTTGTTATCGCAAAATGTTCAGATTTTGTATTTGTTTTGGCTGCTGCTGTTTTTCTGCATGTTTTAAATAAACAATGGAACATTGAATCAGTTTCATTTGTCCTTGAGATTGTCACTAAACTGTCACTGGTAACTATCGTCACACAGCCATTATTTTGGCAACAAAACATGTCCAACTAAGTGAAGTTTACACAAATGAGAGGCATTTCATACACTTCTTAGTGCAGATTATAACAAGCACAACTACCAACCACCTCTGTTGAGCTTCTGTTTTTTCAGCTACTTACTGCTCAGTCACTGTATTAGTTTAAAAGTAGCAAATATTAAGGCTAATGTTAGCCAATAGCTGCTCATTGTCCTGTCATTGTATTGTACAGATACATGCTTTTACCTCTGAAGGCCAATGTTAGCTGCCCTATGTCCAAGCGGCAACCTCCGGTCTCAAACGATGAAGCCCATGCGGAAGTGCTATAAACTGCAATACATCGAGAATCCGCTTGAGGCTGGCTGCAGAAACACCGGAAACCACATAGACATGAATGGGAATAAGACGATCTTTGCAGCATTAATAAACATGTTTACAGCCTGGTTCAAAAAATAGCGTGGCCCTATTAAGCTAATCTCTCTAATGGCACACACTGTACGGGGGGTGAATTTTTTTCTAACGTGACGGTTCAGAAGATATTAAGATTCAGAGTTTTGCCCATATAAGGACATGACTGACGTGACTCCCGGTCGGGAACACATAGATATTGGCAAAGAGGTTCACTCTACGTCACACTCTGCCTGGTTGAGTTTGGCATTTCCAATATGGCTGCTGCCGTCGATTTGCTTCAAAACAGCTCTCGGGAACAGATGGGTGACATCTAGGATACTTCGTCCATATTTTATACAGTCTATGGTCCAGACACTATATTGTGCTTATACTGGCTAATTTGCTCTCTACATCTAATGCTAGTTAACAGCAGCCCACTACCCAGTCACTGTATTCCCCTAGCAAATATGCCTCCAGATGCTAATTTGAGCTAATAGTTTCTTACCACCAAGTCAGTGTTGCACTAGGGTTGGCGAATTTGCCTGCAGAGGCTAATATCAGCTAAACCCTGCCTACTGCCCACACATGAGTCTGGTTCTGCCTGAGGTTTCTGCCTGTTAAAAGGAAGTTTTTCCTCACCACTGTTACTAGCTAAATACTGCGATGTGCAATGCTCATGATGGATTAAGGTGGGGTCAGACTGACTCTTACCCGGTCTTGATGTTGGGTCTCTGTTCATAATTTGACATAGAGTGGTCTAGACCTGCTATGTTTGTAAAAGCGTCTTGAGATAACATTTGTTGTGATTTGGCGCTGTACAAATAAAGATTGATTGATTGATGATTGATACTGCCCAGTCACTGTACTGCACTAGAACTATAGCTAACTTGCTTCCTATGGCATATTTTATGCTAACAGCTACATCCTATCCACTCAATGTGTCGCCGTAGCATTAGATCATGATTTAGCATTTAGGATTGATTTTAAGATTATTTTACTGACTTTTAAAGCACAACATGGACTTGTCCCTTTATATATCTTTGAGCTTTTATCCCCCTATATACTGAGTCGCAGTCTGAGATCCTCTGGCAGTGCTCTGCTTGCTGTTCCAAGGACCCGACTGAAAACCAAAGGGAACAGGGCTTTTTCAGTCAGGGCTCCTACACTCTGGAACAGCCTGCCAGAGGAGATCAGACTTGCAGAGTCAGTCCCTTGTTTTATGTCATTATTGAAGACACATTTTTACAGGAAAGCTTTTATTGTGTGATTTTATTTAATTTTAACTCTGTTTTTTAGGGTCTGTTTTATAAGTTTGTAGGATTTTAAAGCTTTTATTTCATTTTAATTTGTAATCGCCTCATTTTGCTTTGCACTTCTACTTGTTTTTATTGCCCACTGTAAAGCACTTTGTTACTTGTATTGGAAAGTGCTATATAAATAAAGTATTCTTATTCTTATTATTATCTGCTTCGTAAGGCTATTGTTAGCTAACACCAGCAATATCTATCCTATCCCTGCCAATGTTGCTAATATTGAGTCTTCCTAAACAAACAAAGTACTTGACATAAGCACTTGATGAATTGGTTAGACTTTTCAATATCTGAATTGCCTGAGTCAATACTACCTTTACAGCTTATTTGGATAGAATGAAATATAATAAATACCAAGCTGCTGTTCTTAAAAATAGTTGGTTTATCTTAAATCCAGCCAATGTCAAAGTTTTGCTTTCACCTTGCCCAAAGGATGATAAACATTGTAATATGTCTACAATTGTATATGCTTATGTGCAATTCCATAAAGGCATCGTTACTAGCGGATTCCAATACAGGAAAGACTTATTAGCCCCTACAGTGACCTCAACATTCTGTGCAAAGATTAGCTATCAGCAATGGATCAGAACAAATTGGACAAATCTGCAGATCATATATTGGCAAAATCCAATACCGAGCAGTCATGTTACAGCTGAAATGGGGAGGCAACTAAATATTTTATTATATCATTTGTAAATGTATTCTGGAGTAATATCCAAGGAGGATCCAGAACGAAAGCTTGACAGTTTGTAAAACACCAAGACTTACATCATAAAATTATACTGAGAAAGCCCAAGGATTTTGTATGCTCCTGTGTCAATTACAATGGACTAAATGGGCTGTGCTCACATAAAATTCCCCACCCATGCTTCTGTCAGCCATAAAGGCTTGGCCAAGGATATTTGCTATGTTTGACAGGACAGTTAAAGTCTACAGGATACAAAATCAAGGAAAAGAAGAGTGTGAACACATGCAAATCTCTCTCTGTTGGTTAGCCCAACTTTACAAAGCCATGCCCTTACAAATCTTAACTCAATCTTCCGTTGAACAAAAGTGGTAATCCTTTATTTATTAATAAAACCAAATTGAGCAAATGAGGCTTTGGTTGCTGTCTTGTCTATTATGCTGAAACTTGAATCCGTAACATTCCTTTCAGACAAATTGAAGCCGCGTCTCTTTGCATGTTGGGCATTTTATGGTAGGTTTAGCATGGAAATCTCAAAGGCTCATTAGATGTCTTCTGCCTTCGCTTGGTAGCTAAAGGGTATCTGCAATTCTTATGTGAAGTGGCAGGCCCCATTCAAATAAGACAGGAGTCATTATGAAAGTAGGCCTCACAAAACTTTAAGAGCCATGCAATCCAAGGACGAGGAATGTTTAATGTGTTGCCATATTGGGGGATGCCTCCAGCTCCTGCAGCTGTGTAGCCTCATCTCTAGTTAAAGTGATAGGCCACATCATTACCAGGCTTCCACACCACTGTGAGGAGAAGGGCAGGCAGGTACCAACAGGGAGAAAAAGGAGAGACATCCCTGGGATCAGCTCAGTGTGGATGCTGGGGCTCAGCTGCCCACATATGCAATTCAAATGTGGATTGTGGTGTGCTGCGACAGGGGCTGTGCCGGACCAGGTACATCTGTATCTCTTCGGCTCAGTGTGGAGGAGGTGGTGAGTGACAGCAGGTGGGGATGCAGCCCAATTAGAGCAGGGCTGTTGGAGGATGATGAATGGTGCCGGCTTAGAGAGCCTGGGAGAAACATAGGCCGAGGCAGGCTCGAGATGCCCGCAGCTGTCTCACTGAATGAGCATAAACACACTGAGGTGCTCCTCCGTACAGAATGATGCAGCCAGAGACTGTAGGCTTATGTGTGCTCTCCTGTCTCTTTCACAGGCACTGACAGATAGGAGCTTGCCTTCTTGACTGGCATGGCCTTGATCTAAATTTAGAGTTTAATGCAGCTTGACACTGAAGCCCCCCTGTAGATTCATATAGTTGAGAAAGTATACACGTTGCACTTTGCAGAATGCAGCTAAGAGAATGTGAGTGTAATGGATATGATTGTGTGGAGAGACGGCTATTGTATGAATGAGAGCGGGGTCCATCACCTGTTGCTAAGGGATACAATCATGCTGCAACTGTTCTGTTCAGCTATCATGATGTGCTTTAAAATGTGGACTTGAAGTTGGAAAGAGAGCTTAACCCTAGAAGTTTATCTTTTTCATTATTATAGCCATGTCAACACAGTCAAACAACAGATAAATGTTCATCTGAATATTCAAATGGCCTGTGTTTTCTATGGGAATTTGATACAAAACTGAAAACACTTATAAATATTATTTAATCCTCTAAGAGAAAAAAACAACAACAAACAGAAATAATATAAGCTTATAATAATAACTAAAAAAAGAAGAGAAACTACAATTGTAACAGTTACAGGAATAAAAAAAAAACAGGAATAACATGATAATAACAAAAAATAATAACTATCAAACAACAGTGACTAAAATAACAAGATCAAAGACAATAACATGACAATAGTAACAGTAAAAATAAAAAGCATGTCAAATCTAGGGATGGGAGATGATTTTACGAATATTTAAATATTCGTTCACTTAGTAAAAATTGAAGAGTTACTGCGAATAATTTCTAATTGTAAAAGTACATTTCTCCTCATTTTCACCAGTGCCTGGTTGTAATATGGTAGGACGGTGGCTAGAGAGCTGTTTTCTATATAAACTGTTAGCTAACCACGTTAAGTAACAGAAGAAGACGAATGCTAACTGCATTAAATAGCAAAAGAAGAAGAAAACATTATCGACAGTCGCAGCGATTTTCTCTATTTCTGAATTTCACAGTACTACACACGTATTGCCAGAGACTGAGCATGGCTGTAAAATGTAAACAAACACGCCACGCAGCATCACAGAAACAACAACATAAAGATCGAGACAGATGCTTTCCAGTCCCTCCAGGAAGTTGCGATTTCGCGATCACAACTATCAACGCAAATTCAACCAATCAAGCGAATTTTTCGCGGCCTTGCAATTTCATACAATCACTGCAACTTTCCCACAACTTTGACCAATTACCTTAATCTCAGCCCCTGTACGTCATCGGTTTTGTCATCAATTTCACTTCCTTGGAACATAAACATAAGTCCTCACTTGATCGGCACTTTTCAACAACAAAACACGCACAGAGAACGGGTGAAAAGCGAGGACAGCAGGCAGGACAAGTGACGATGACAACGTTGTTATTTATAGATTGAGGGGCACAGTGTTCGCTTGGTCACCTACCTGCAGCAGGTGTGCTGTATGAACCAGCTCTCCCTCCTACATGCATCTGTCTCATCTTCATTGATGATTTTTACCCCTGGTGTGCGTTAGTGACAAAGACACAACCGGGGGACGTCTGTTTATTATTTGAGGTTTGACGTTGTTGCCACTCTTACCATAAAAAGCTTTGCGTCTAGAGCTTCATTTAATCCAGTTTGTTGATACATCAGACACATTTAGTAAGTTTTGATCAACTCATAGCCATCAAAGATGCAGATTCATTTCAGAGTGCCGTGAACTGCCTGTCAAGTGCCTCTGTCGCTGCGAGGTGCATTCAGGGACCGTCGTAAATGTGCAATACAGCTCTTTCATGGCATTTTTCTGTCAATCCAGAGAATCAAAATACAGTCACAGTGGCCACATCAAGAATGTTTTTTAAAAACAACTGTAATTTAGCGTATTTACTTGCCCCTGAGCTGTTATTGGGGGAAAAAAGAAAAAAAAAAAAAAAAAAAAGCAACTTTCACCGCAATTTTTTCAAAAAGCTGTCGAAAAATCAGGCCTTTTTGGCCGCAACAATCACAAAAAATCCTGCGAAATCCTTAAGGGACTGGCTTTCAGTGCCCGCCACCAGCAGCATCTCGTCATGCTGCTGGTTAACGCGACTGCCACACAAACGGGACGTTAAAGGGACAGGTGTGTGTGCGTGTGTGTGTCTGTGTGCATGCGTGCACGCCGAATAGATGGCCAATGATTATCGAATAGTGTTTTGGCTTGAAAGGCCCATCCCTAGTCAAAACACAGCAAAAATAATACTATCAATACAGTCAACTTAAAAAATGACAATATACAAATTTTAAAATATTAATATTAATATTAACAATGACACTAATGTGTAGGGGGTAATTGTAACACAAAACCAACAAAGCCACTTTCATTGAACATTCATCGGTATCAAACAGCATTAATGCTTAGTATGTAATTAAAAGAAAACATAATAGTAATCACTGAAAGAACCCACATTATATATTTGGAGTCAGCAAAACATTTGACAAGCTCAAAATAACAGACAAGAAAATAATTACATTAGGCGGACAAAAAGGTTCTTAATTAATGAGCAGTAAGTCAAATTATGTGCAGAAAAAAACATATTTAATGAGCAACAAGGTTTTTCTGAAAACTCTTCCTGAAGAAAGAGTTCTTCTTACATTTGTTTTGTGGTAGACAATTTTCTATCCATATTTCGTTGTAGTAATATGAGGCCTTGCATATGTTTTAATGACAAGAAGCTTAGAAGAACCATTAGCTGGTCTAGTCTTAGGACTTCCTACCACCTCTCTAATGCCA
The DNA here is from genome assembly GCF_009762535.1 of Notolabrus celidotus. Lineage (NCBI taxonomy): Eukaryota > Metazoa > Chordata > Actinopteri > Labriformes > Labridae > Notolabrus > Notolabrus celidotus. Next base: position 24,535,767 of record NC_048279.1, read on the forward strand.
GTCGTGAGCAGAATTTATGAAATCTGTCTTCTAATAGTGAGTGTTCAATTTGTGACCCACTGAAAATGGCTCCATGACCCACTTTTAGGGCCCCGGTCGGACAGTTGAGATCCAAGGCCCTAGAGATGCTTGCATAAAATCTCAGACGCATTGCTGCATTCACTGCAGGAAACTCTGCACAGGCTCTTAGAGTAAGTCTTAGACAGGAAATGTAAATCAGACTTATAAGTCATGCTGATTGGTGAGCTCCGGCACACCTGCAGTCAGGGGAATATCTTCCAAACCTTTGTGAAAGAGATTAGCAGAGGTTTATAATTCAATTTCACTACTGTATGGAATAGGAGGAGACGTCTTGTAGGCCACCTGTCTCCTCCTGTCTTTCTATGTCATTACCCTAATCCGCTGAAGTTAGGGGGAGAGGTAGGAAGGTGCTTAGCTCCTCCTTTTATAATATACAGTTGGTTCAACAATGTCTAAGAAAGTTAATTAAATAAACCTCTTATTTGTGCAACACAAGGAAAAAAAATGATCTGGTTTGTGCAGGCAAGAGAGTACAACACAGCCCAGCAGAGCTCAAGACAAAGAGCATACATTTCACCCCCTAATTCCCTCATGAGTTACCTCGCCTTGCATCAGTTTGCGAGTGAGGGTGAACAAGTGAGGCGATCGAAGAACAGATACAGTAGATTAAGAGAGATAAAGCACATTAGATGACTGTAAAAGAGGAAGAGGAGGGTGAGAGGGGATTGAGAGAAGAGAAAAAGGCACAGGAATAAAAGAGAATGAGAGAGAGAGATGTTCTCATAATGTGCTGTATTGGTAAATAATATGTCTTATTGCACCATCTGCCTCACGCATAGATGCTTATCATAATCAATGGTAATCCATACCTAAAAACAAACAGACTCATTAGCATACTGTATGTTGATAGGCTCTGCTGTAGGGCAACCCCAATAGAGAAGAGATGAGAAATAAGGGAGGGAAATTTACACTACCCACATTCACCAAATGGTAAAATGACACCGTGTAGAGGAGTGTAAACCCATACTTCCACATCTACAAGTCTGATAAAAACAGGACAAGCTTACCAGTTTAACAAGATATGTGCAGGAGTACAAGCCCAGTTCAGTTCTGTCAATTTTGCATAGAAAATGAGACAAGACCCCGAGCAGTGACCCAGACAGACTTAAATAAATGAGGAAGTCAAACACTGAAATGTCATAACTTAAGTCACTATTTACTGACACCTACAAGCACCTGGAGAAGGAGCCAAGAACAAGATTACAAGATCAATGGGCTGTCAGTGGATTATGTGTCTGAGAATACAGAGTCCTCTGAATTAAAATAGTAATATCACATTTATTACAGACACAATAAAAACAACATCTAGTTACATAAAGCACAAACTAATTTAAATGTAGATCTACTTATATCAGAGAGTGTGTATATAGTGAAAACTGTGTGCTCATTTTAAATTTGATGCCAGAAACATGTTTAAAAAATGTTGAAACAGGGGCTACAAAACAATGCAAAAATTGTGTAATGCAAAAAACAATGAATACAATTTGAAAATTAAAATTAAAAAAACACATGGAAGAACAATTCCCAACTGATTGGGTTAATTTGAGCTAGTGACATGATTGGGTATAAAAAAGGGCATTCCATAGCAGCCGAGTCCCTCAGATGGAAAGATGGAACTATTTGTTCAGTGAGTACAAAGTTTAACATATGAAGAACAAAAAGGTACTAAATGTTCAAGGTACTAACTATTTTAGTTCTCTCAACTCACCCTCAAAAGTGACCACAATATGAGGTGACTCTACGGGGGCTGACAGGCCTAGCGATCTTCAATGGAAGAAACGTGCAACAAGTACAAAAACTATGTAAAATCTTGAACATATGCAAAAATGCAAATGAAGAAGAGCTGAAAAATGCAAATACACATCTAGATATGACAATGGCAGTATTTTGAATTTCTGGAGGTGCTCAATGGAACAGCCTCTGTATTTATGAATTTGCATTGTTGCTGAATTTGCACATATCCCCTGATTATAACCGTTAGGGCCGTTGCACATCAGTTAGCCCTGTGGTACACCCATATGATTGTATTTAACAGAAAAGTAAATGTATATAAAAGCCTACTTTTCACTTATCGATCTTAAACAGGAGCAGAGTTTCAGTCCCACCTTCTTCTATCCTCAGGATTCTCACCTTGTAAGGGTGAAGGTTGGGGTCTCTGGGCTGACAGGGATAATCCCGGCTCTCCGAAACGTTTGTGTTCAAACACTAATCGCCGCCCCCAGCATAATTGACTGATCCAAGTTTGGCGTGGGCTAATTTATGTGTGCAACACCAGGAAAGCTTAAGGACAATCCTGGGGTGTCATCTAAGTGATAGATCTCGCCCCTCGTGCCCTTGTCGCAGTGTGAAGTCTCATATGTTTGCATATCCAGAACTGACAGCCAGGCTGTTAAAATGCGGCCCTCTGGGAATATCCATCGGACGGTACCGCCCGCTGAACATACGACAAATGCTGACAAATCTGCATAGCTCTGCATGTTTTTTGAGGCACGTTTATATTGGGAGTGTGTTAATGTGAACATCTCTGGGGCAATAACAGTGAATCAATTAAAGAAATGTTCTAATTATGCTATCAGGCTGATATAAGTGTTTGCTTTACTGCACCAGCAACACAAGGTTATACATTTGAGATGTGAAAGAATGAACACATCTAAATTACATGTAAAGGAGGTTCATGCTCCACCTTCCTTATTTATTCACATCCATTGATTATTTCTTTAGAACTTTAAACAAAGCTCAAAGATTAAAAGCAATCTAACAGTCATGATGATGATGAGACGGTGTACATTTTTCTCTCCATGGATTCAATCGTTTTCTGCTCTCTCTATAAACCTCATACAAAAGGCTTGTGAATTAAATTCATGTCAAACCACGGCCCATTATGCAATGTAATAATAATAATCATACTCATATTATATTGTACCTTTTCTATTGAACTCTTTTCCAACTGGACTGAAAGTTAGTATTTCTGCAGAGAAGGAGCGGAGACTAAGAACAGCTTGTACAGTCTCTGCACTATTAATGTCTGACTTTTCTGCTGATACTTGATCTTTCTTTTAAGGCCTTACAAATTACACCAGCTCTAACAGAATGAAGCTGGTGATCATGTAACTTTTGTCCTCTGTGTCTCCTACTATGAGCACTATATAGGCCTGCTTACCCGGACAACGACACAAATCTTTAAAAAACAACCACCAATAAATGTTTTTATCCTATGAATGTTATTAGATAATGTACTGAAATTACTAAAATAGCTGAACTGCATTGTTACCAATACAACTCAATGAGGGTGTCCAAATTGAGCATTATGTAGCCTTTAGCACCAACACTAGAGCTTATTGGTCAATCATTTCAATCATAAATGATACCCAATAATACATAGTGTTTCAAATCATGTGTATCCAAAGTTTTCCAGGTTAGTGGGGGCGGAGCCAGACTTTTTGGACTGGGGTGGCCAAACTGGGACACTCAGTTTTGCACGGTGGCATTTAGTATGTGTGTGCACACATGATGAATAGCAATCATCTTCCCCTTCTAACACCACTTATAATACTTTGAATATACTTACACGCAAGTATCCAAAAGGTGTCACATTCTTGTGTATATTTCAGATTTCCTTAAATAAGTAATGCATAGTTGCAAAATTTAAATCCTCTAAGCTTAAATCTTCAAGGACTAAAAATATTTTTGATCAAAGACGCAATTTAAAGTATGTTGAAGACATAGACTGTACAATTAGTGGACGTAGTATCCGTGATTTTACCCATCTGTTTCTGAAGAGCTGTTTTGAAGCCAATTGTTGGTGGGAGCCATATTGGAAATGCTGAACTCAAACTAACTTCTGTCGAGCTAGTGTTAGGTAAAGAGGCGGGCATTGAGCCTCCCAGCCAACAGCTACAGTGTTCCCACCTGTCTGTCAAGTCAGTCATGTCCTTAAATGGGCAAAACTCGTAATCTTAAAATCTTCTGAACTGTCGCATTACTAAAAATTCACCCCCGTACGGTGTGTGTCGATAGAGAAATAAGCTCTTCAGACCTTCACGTTTTTTTGAACCAGGCTGTAAACATGTTTATTTCTGCTGTGAAGATTGTCTTTTTTGAATTGGTGTGTACATGGTTTCCAGTGTTTCTGCAGCCAGCCTCCAACGGATGCTCAATGAACTGCAGTTTATAACACTTCTGCATGGGCTTCATATTTTGACACCAGAGGTTGCCACTTGGTTCAAGCCCGTTCTTGGGGTGGCCAATCAGATTTGAAGTGTGCCACAGCCATCCCTGGCCACCTACTAGATCTGCACCTGCAGCTCTGGACTGTACTTTTTATTTTATGTTTGTTTGTGGATGATCATTTTTCTAAAAAAAATACTATTTGTGTTTAAGACTTTAGTTACAAAAGATAGAAGCTGTGTGGGAGGTTTTGTTCTTGTTCTTTTGATCTTTTTATTTTGCTTGACGAGTAGAACAGGTAGATGATATGATTCAAATAAAGTATATTTGTCTTGTGTTGTGACTCACAACTAATTTCTGATGGTCAATCTGAGAAAAACCTGCAAAAGAAAATATGTTTACATTCACTGTTTTGCCACAGATGAATTGGCCACAATGGAAGCTATAAATAACATGGTACCAACTAGTCAAGCTGGAGGGTCAGCTAAGGCTGAAAAACAGGGTCTAAATTTAGAGGGTGAATTCACAGAGTTGCAGGATTAAAAGAAACAGACTAACCTTTAAAAACTCACAGCTAAGTTTCCATACTGAAACATTCATATTCAACACATTTTCAACAGGAAACAGAGAAATGCAGTGCTTCCAATCTTTTTATTCATATAATGAGGACATGTGTCTTTGTTATTATTTTGGGCTGTTCAACGTCCCTTAACAACGCAGTGAAAGCCCTGTTAGGCTCAAAATGTTCATGTTGTGTTCATGTTATTATTTATATTAACCCCATAAGTAGAGTAGTTTTTTTCTCTTTTTGCAATAACTACATTTCCCTAGTTGAAAGTGTTCATACTGAATGATGGCTCGTAATGTATTTCATATGTTTTCCTGACAGAATCAGCTTCTGCACTATAATATTGTTTAATTACAGGTGGGATTTATGAAACAAACCTGCATCTCCAATGTAAAAGCCTTGCACTGTGTGCATAATATAATAATCTGGCCCCAAATATCATTCCCACAAAAGAAAACATTCGTAAAACAAATTAGAAATACTTTAAAGCATTTGAAAAAATGTTCATCTCAATACTGCGGGCGATTCAGCAAGGTCAAATGAGCTAATAGTTGTTTTTTCTTTAGACAAATAACAGTGATTCCCATAAGAGCGCCCATTTGTTTTCGCAAATGCAAATGTGTGAACAGTCAAATGCCTATTACGTATTTATACTCTTAAAATTTTGATCATAAGCAGGCATCAGTGCATGTTATAATGTGTCTGAGCTACTCGTTATACGATTATAATTGGGCCATGGTGTGCGTAGTTGTTGAGGATGTAGAAAGTTGTCTGTCCAATGTTTATTCAGAAAGGAAAAACACTGCAAGACGGCCGCAAAGGCGCCTCAGTTAAGGAGAAGACTGTGTCAATTTGGCTGCATCACCTACCAGTTCTAACTTGTAGCCACAGGCTCAGGTCTTCAGTCGAGTAGAAAACACAATTACATCAGCTACTACTTTGAAAATTTGAAACCCTGAGCACAACACTGACCTGCCTGAGAATTGTTGTTAGGAGAATTAAATGAATTATGAAAGTGCAGAAAAACAATTCAGTCTTGCATATCCAGCTGTCGTTCTAATAAATCACTGCCACCCAAAAAGAACTAATTTGTGTTGTTGCACTGTGAGCATGATTGATGAGCATGCTCGGGGTTGCAGTAAAGGAGACACAGCTCACCAGTGCTGCACTGAATCTGAAAAAATGTTGTGTCTTTAATCTCTTCAACTAGCATCCATTATTGATATTGATGTACCCTTACTTAAACCTATAAAAACTAAAATTCCTCCCAGGTAGAAGGCAAAAGAATTATTGTCTTTGTTGTTTTTCTTCTTGTTGTTTTTGTTCAGCACTGCAGAACAAAGATTTGACAAACGCTTCACCTTGAAATTATGAGCAGCAGCAGCTGTCACTTGTGACTGTACAGTCGGAATTTATTCCAGCTGCGCTATCACCACCCTGCTGGTTCTTCATTGTTGTTGACTACAATGAAACTTCTCTGTTCTCCATTCATACGTCTTTGCATATGAGTGAGGGGTAGCTCCTTCTTTCAGATAATACCAGCCAAAGTAGCCCCCTGCAGCAGAGATCACACACTAATAATGCTGCTAAATAAGTCACACTTGCTTTTCTTGTTATTATTCTTTATGCTGTTAAACTTTCATTGTGTGCTTGGAAGCAAACAAATGTCCCCCAGTTGTTCACTTGTTTATGAGATTCAAATAAAACAGAAACATACATTTAAATAAAACTAGCTAAAAATGCACAGGTGGGACAGAAAGACCCGGAGGACTTGTTAAAAGAGCCAAACCAGCATAGTGATTAAAATGCCTGCAAACTGTTTATCCCATTTTAAAGAAAGGAGAGCTGAGAGGACACATGGTTATAGAGCTGCATACTAGTGGAGTTTTCACAAAACCAGAACGTTGGACAGAAAACACTCAGACCAGTAAAAATCTAACTGTATTGACACCTGCTTCAGTACCATGGCAACAAAACTCCTAGGCAGTCAAAATGATTCATTTTGTTACATCTGAATTCCAACCTGCACAGTGCTCATCCAGAAAGAAGTCAATGAATGCAGTCTGCTAAGTAGCTAACTGGCTAGTTCCTTCAATTCAACTGCATGTGTTGATTGTCAAGTGAGTTTGTGTGTGTTTAGTTGACTAAACAATTAAACTAGTTAAACTAGTAGGCTTACTAGTAGGGGTGGGAATCGAAAGCCGGATCCAACTTAGAACCGGTTCTAATTGATCAATTCCATCGGAATTGTACACCTCAAAATGTTATTGATTCTTCTTCAAGATTCATTTCCCAGCACGTCAAGTCACATTGCGGTATATTGCATTACGTCACACACTCTGTGACGCAGAACTCCTTCAATCAGGAGGAAACATAATACAAAGTATTTTCCTCCAGGCTCCACGTCAAGACTCAACCGGGCACAAATGAGGCACCGAGAGCGGGTAAAATACCTCTGCGACGACATCCATGAAAAGCAATCTTCCTCTCCAAATTCAAAGTCCTCTCATCCAGGCTTGAGGGTCCATGTCCGGACTCACGTGGCCGAAATTGAGGTCAACCTATTGTTCAGTATGTTCAAGTTGAATATGTTCATGTTGTCTTGTGCAGACATCATTTTGGAAAAAATTAAATGGTTCCTTTTGGTGCAGAAGACTGTGTAGAACTACTTTTTTTCCCCTTAAAAATTACTCAGGAATCGTTAGGAGTATTGATAAGGAATTGGATTGATAAGCAGAATCGACAATGGCATTGAATCAGAATCAGAATCAGAATCAGCTTTATTCGCCAAGTATGCTTGAACACACAAGGAATTTGACTTTGGTAAACTGTGCTCTCTTTGTACAAGGCATAAGAATAGGAATAAGAATAAGAACTACAATAAAAAATAAAATGAAAATATAATAACAATAACCTTAGCTATAAATACAAAGAAACAACAAATAGCTTGACTAATATGTACAGGCTAAAATAATATGATAAAGTGCAGTGGTGAGTTGCAGAGGTAGTTTTACATTATAAAATAGAAGTTAAATAATACAAAAAATAGAAATATGGAATTCTGCTTGAGAATTGTTGCATTGTATATCTACATGTATATTTACAGAGAGTATTTATCTGACAGGTATGACACTGTTATGGTTTAGTGTTCATCAGAGTGACAGCCTGGGGGAAGAAACTGTTCTTATGGCGGGTTGTTTTGGCGCACAGTGATCTGTAGCGCCTGCCGGAGGGGAGGAGTTTAAAGAATTTGTGTCCAGGGTGTGAGGGGTCAGCGGTAATGCTCCCTGCCCGTTTCCTGGCCCGGGACCGGTACAAGTCCTGGATGGGGGGCAGGTCGACACCGATGATTTTCTCTGCAGTCCTTATAGTCCGCTGCAGTCTGTGTTTGTCTAGTTTGGTTGCAGAGCCAAACCAGACAGTGATGGAGGTGCACAGAACAGACTGGATGATGGAGGTGTAGAACATGATCAGCAGCTCCTGGGGCAGGTTGAACTTCCTGAGCTGACGCAGGAAGTACATCCTCTGCTGGGCCTTTTTTCTGATTGTGTCTATGTGGGAGGTCCACCTCAGGTCCCGGGAAATAGTGGATCCCAGGAACCTGAAAGAGTCCACAGTAGACACAGTGCTGTTCAGGATGGTGAGGGGGGGGAGTGGGGGGGGGCTTCTCCTGAAGTCCACTGTCATCTCTACCGTCTTGAGCGGGTTCAGCTCCAGATGGTTCTGACTACACCAGAGGGCCAGCTGTTCCACCTCCTGTCTGTAAGCAGACTCGTCTCCGTCCTGGATGAGACCGATGACGGTGGTGTCGTCTGCAAACTTCAGGAGTTTCACCGAGGGGTCACCTGAGGTGCAGTCATTGGTGTAGAGGGAGAAGAGCAGTGGGGAGAGAACACATCCCTGTGGGGCGCCAGTGCTGATGGTCCGGGTGCTGGATTTGATGCTCCCCAGCCTCACCTGCTGTCTCCTGTCCGTCAGGAAGTTGGTGATCCACTGACAGATGGAGGCCGGCACTGTGAGCTGGGTGAGTTTCTGGTGCAGGATGTCTGGTATGATGGTATTGAACGCAGAGCTGAAGTCCACAAACAGGATCCTAGCTTAGGTCCTGGGGGAGTCCAGGTGCTGCAGGATGTAGTTCAGACCCATATTGACTGCATCCTCCACCGACCTGTTTGCCCGATAGGCAAACTGCAGGGGGTCCAGCAGGGGGCCTGTGATGTCTTTCAGGTGGCTCAACACCAGTCTCTCGAAGGACTTCATGACCACAGACGTCAGGGCGACGGGCCTGTAGTCATTGAGTCCTGTGATGGTGGGTTTCTTTGGGACTGGGATGATGGTGGAGCTTTTGAAGCATGAGGGCACTTCACACAGCTCCAGCGATGTGTTGAAGATCTTTGTGAAGATGGGGGCCAGCTGCTCAGCACAGACTCTCAGGCAGGAGGGGGACACGCCGTCTGGTCCTGGAGCCTTCTTGGTCTTTTGTCTCTGGAAGAGCTGGATTACCTCATCTTCACAGATCGTCAGCGCAGGTGGGGGGTCAGAGGGGGGTGGGGAGGGGCTTGTGGGGGGGCCAGGTAAATCAGAGTGTTCGGGTGTGGGGTGTGAAAACCTGCAGTAGAAGCTGTTCAGGTCGTCAGCTAGTCTTTTGTTACCTTCAGGGTGGGGGGAGGGTCTCCTGTAGCTTGTAACTTCACGCAGGCCTCTCCAAACTTCTGAGGGGTCGTTGGCAGAGAAGCTCTGTTTTAACTTCTCAGTGTAGCTCCTCTTAGCTACCTTGATTTCCCTCGTCAGTTTGTTTCTGGCCTGCTTGAACAGGTCCCGGTCCCCACTCCTGTAGGCCTCTTCTTTGGCCTGACGCAGCTTCCTCAGTTGAGGTGTGAACCAGGGCTTATTGTTGTTGTATGTGCAGAAGGTCCTGGTCTGCACACACATGTCCTCACAGAAGCTGATGTATGAAGTCACAGTGTCAGTGAGTTCATTGAGGTTTCCTGATGCAGCTTCAAAAACACTCCAATCAGTGCAATCAAAGCAGGCTTGTAACTCCTGCTTTGACTCCTCCGTCCACTTCTTCACAGTCCTTACTACAGGCTTAGCCGTTTTTAACTTCTGCCTGTAGGTCGGGATGAGATGAATCAGACAGTGATCAGATAGTCCTAAAGCTGCACGGGGGACAGAGCGATATGAGTCCTTTATTACTGTGTAGCAGTGGTCCAGAGTGTTAGACTCCCTGGTGGGACACTTAATATGCTGTCTGTATTTAGGTAGTTCGTGGGTTAAATTTGCTCTGTTAAAATCCCCGAGAATGATGAGCAGAGAGTCAGGATGTTTTTTCTCCGCGTCTGTAATCTGGTCAGCCAGGTGCTGTAACGCCTCCGTTACGCAGGCCTGAGGTGGGATGTAGACGCCGACCAGAATAAAGGAGGAGAACTCCCGCGGCGAGTAGAAGGGTTTGCAGTTTATGAAAAGAGTCTCCAGATTTGGACTGCATGACTTCTTCAACACTGTGGTATCTGTACACCAACCTTCGTTTATGTAGAAACAGATTCCGCCTCCTCTCGCCTTCCCAGAGAGTTCCTTTACGCGGTCCGCTCTGTGGAGCTGAAAGTCCGGTAAGTGCAGCGAGCTGTCTGGGATGTGTTCACTGAGCCAGGTTTCAGTGAAACACAGGGCGGCGGATCTGCAAAAGTCCGTGTTTCTTGAGTTGAGGAGCAGCAGTTCATCCATCTTGTTTGCCAGGGAGCGGACATTCGCCAGGTGAATGGACGGGAGCGCACTGCGTAACCCCCGCTGTCTCAGTCTGACGAGCACGCCTGCTCGCTTGCCCCGGCGCCGGCGTCTCCGGCAAAGACCATAGAGAGCTGCGGCTCCACCAGCAAGAATCTCTGTGTAACTTAAAGGTTCAATGAAAACCGGTGTAAAAAGTTCGGCAGAGGACTGTCCAATGTTAACAAGTTCTTCTCTGGTAAAAGAAACCAGAGAAGCGGAGCATAAAGATACAAGAAAAGAGAAAAACGCAACAAGTACGAGAGAGCGCAGTACCAGGGCGACCGTCCGTGGCGCCATCTTGGATAGCAAAAATTGACATTGATTAAATCTTATCAATTCCCACCCCTACTTAATAGCCAGTTAAACAGGTTATCAGTTTCATTACTGCAGACCTGAAATGAAAGTAAAGGCTGATTTATACTTCTGTTGGGACGGAGCAGACAGACACAGCTACAGGAAGAAAAGCAACTTCAGGGAACAAAGAAAAATCCAGAACCTTCCTGAGCACCCGTGCAGAGGTGTTAATAAGTTCTTTGGAGCGTAACTGCTGTGAAACAATCAAAATATAACTTCCTATTAGTTTGTTTCTCTGCTTTGTTATCTTTGCCGGTGCTCTCTATCTTTGCTTTGTCTATTTCGATCAACCTTCCCTGCTCTCTCTCTGATTGTGTTTTTTTTCTTTGTGACAGTTGTTGGTTTCAAATATGACTGTAGATCTTTTGGTTTCATAAGCTTTTCAATATTTCAAATGTAGAATATAAGGTTTTAGATTATTTCTAAAGTATCAAAGTATCCCAGATTTTGTCAACTTTGCATACTATCAAAGCAGGTGTGTGTTCATAAAACCGGCAAAAACAAAGGGGCGAATTGTTGAGAAGGGCCAGATCTGACACCACAGACATCAAATTGATATTAATATCAATGAGAAGCCTTTACCTTTTGAGTTATCGCTCCAGCGGTCAAATGCCTTCCAGGGGCGAGGCATAGCCGAGAACATGAATGTTTAACAAGACTGCTGCATAGTTCACCTCAATGAGAGCCTCCAGCTCACAGCTGAATTATTAACCACCGTGAGCCTGGTCCAAATTCCTACTGAGATTACATTCAGGGGTCTCTGTTCAGCAAAGTGTTGAGAAACAACATAAGTTGAAATTCAAGAAATCCCTTATGTAATTACAGCCTCCACCAGAGACACTGGTGACAGTTTCATTTGCAAGAAAATGCGAAGGGAAGGAAAACACAGCGAGTAGAATGGGGGCGATCCAGACACCTTCTGTATGATAGTGTCAGTGATTCATTATGTTTGATTATTATGATGGAGCAAACAGACAAGTATTTTAATTTTCATTCTCACTTTGTGCTTACACCCAGACAACAAGAGACAGACAGTGATGCAAGTGATTTTTTGAACAAGTGCTCGAAGATAGAGAGGAACAAAATACTGAAAAAGACAATGGAGGAACTTGGGGACAGGAAGTTGAGTCAAGTTTGTGTTAATGAGCAGTGATGCAATCCCATAATGGGCGACTGAAGGGCAGATTTTTTCCCCCTCATGTTCTTACACTACTAAAACTTCTGTCGACTTTGATTCATGTCAAACCAAATCTGTCAATATCAAAATATCAGAACACTCTTTGCAGTCAGAGCATCTCTCCTTGTAGAACACAGTGTGTCCCTGCTTATTTACTGGAATACCACTAAAATGAATAAATCATTTTGGAAGTGTTGGGGGTCAAAAAGATCCCTAGTGAGCTCTTCTTGTGGAATATATTAGCAAAAAAGATGTCAAATAAAAGTACCTTAAGTCAAATTGCCTGAATTACTGCATGTCTATATACCTACAATGTTGTGTTTAGCTTTGTGCTGAAAAATCTCCAGAGTACAGACAGAAATGCCAACAAGTGACAGAAAGCACAGCAGCCCACCTTGATTACTATTGTTAAAAATTGTCCGGGTTCCTACTTTTGACAACAAAAGTGTTGGTAACTATGCTCCCTTTGCCACTTTAATCAAAACTAGAAACAAAAGTTCTGAAACAACTGACTCTTGATTGCAGACAATGCAACAGAGACAATATGCATTTATTTATTTCTAATTTTCAACAGACATTTAATGTCTTCAGCTGAAGACAACCCTATAGTAATGCTTTTACATCCTGACATAACGACATGCATAAAACTTTGCTAATGGACTGATGCTCTGCTAAAAGAAGAGATGGCTCCAGAGTAGCACAACTTAACTTCAGAGTCTTTTCAAGTAAGATATAGAATAGTGTAAAAATATACTGCAGGTTCTTTGTTCAGACTAGGGATGTCAACAATTAATGAAGTATTGATTAATTCATTGTTAAGAACTTACTCCAACACATTTTTTTGTTTTTATTTTCTATCACGTGGAACAAACATCATGTGGTCTTATATTTACCTAAATATAAGCCTCTAACAGTCGTGGGTGTGTTCAGGTATTCCCAAAGGGTCCTAGGTAGGATCTTTATCCTAGTTTCTGGCAGTTGTTGCCTACCTCCTGGCAGTCGAGGTAAGCAGCAGGAGCCTTTCGGTAGAGAGGTTAAACGTCTTCAAGAATTTCTACCAAGTCCAGTTGCCTTAGGGATCAAGCTTTGAATGAACTAGGGTTGCAAAGGGTTGGAACATATCCGGTAAATTTCTATTGGAAGTTAAGCTGGGGGATTTTGGAAATATTCAAAATTGGAAACTTTCCATGGGAGTTATGGGATTTATGAGAATCAACTGGGAATTGAGGGTAATTTAATGGAAAGGTATCATATCCAAGCATAAATATTTGTTTTGTTATAGGCAGACATCCATCCAAAAAATTAACAAAAATGCAATCCCAACAAAGTCCCATTCAAAATGTTAAATGAAAAGAGCCCCTCTCCTTCCAAAAAAGTCCCATTCAACATGCAAATAAAAAAAAAATTCTTGCATGAAATCTGGTTCTTTTAGTCAGGATTATGCTAAAATATATTTTCCCCGACTATATTTAAGTTCCCCATTAAAAGCCAACCTTCAATTTAGTAAATTCCTGGTTTATTCCCATGAATTTCTGTTAATTCCCATGGAAAGTTTCCGACTTCGAAAATTAACGGAATTTTGCAACTCTAGAATTAACATGACCTGGATGACTGAGAACCTTCACAGACAAACAAGTCTATTCTGAAATCAGTGGGTTGTGGATATTTTCACTTGTAGTACCATAAATGGACACTTGTGAAAATGTTGTGCTGGTTTAACTGGCATTGCTGAAGTTAGCTCTCTTTTGAAAAGCTTCAGTAGCCTGCCATGCCTATTTCTGATTACTTGGGCTTGTAAGTGGTACAAGTGATAAGATACACCATAACATACTTTCAAACTTAATGTTTAATAAAAGGGGATTCTTTTTTTCCTGTCTTTTCCCTTCACACACACACCTGTCACCACCTGCTCAGACAAAAGCACAGTGATCCTGTAGCAGACACGGTGTACCTGCAGCAACACTAGAACCACATCAAGGATGGGGAAACCCCTGTCCTACATAATGAACCGAACTTGCACCATATGTAGCAGGTTATGAAGTCCAGATTAGAATGGGCGAACCATGAGTCGGCCTGATTGGCAGCAGCATTGATAAACAGCTCTTTAATAGGCAGTGGATGGGAACATCTCATCCATGACTGACTCTGACAGCTATCCTGCTCTGCTTCAAAGCTACACATCTACTCCTCTCTGCAGCACCGGGCCTCATCTCATTTTCACCCACCGCCTCAGAAAAAGAAAAAAAGAAAATAAATGGACGGCTGCCACCTCAACCCGCAAACCCACCAGGACACCCCCCCACCCACTTTCTCACATACAATACATATAGAGTTATGAGTTAACACTGCGAGTTACCCTCACATGGTAATTGCTTCATCTGTCTGAGAAGTGCTGGTAATGAATGCAGCTTGTAACCTCTGCTGGCTTGGAAAAGCTCGGGTAGAGTGGCTTCTTCTGTGGATGTGAGAGGGGGCAGCGAGGTGACGTGAAGTGAGAGGCCAGCACGGCATGAAATCAAATACACAGACATGTTCATAAAAACCATACATGCTCTGCTTAGTACATCGCTGGAAGCACCTTGTAGCAGAGCCTGAAATACAGTCAGCTTTCCCCAGGCGCTGGTACAAGTGAGATATGTTAGTGGCTGGCCTTCTCCATCAAACAGCAGCATATAAAGCAGAGCACAGTACACCAATGCACTTGGTATTGCCAAAAGGGAGTGCACTGCCACAGAAATATTCACTGTAAAGGAAGATAGATGCATTGCAGAATATATTGTCTTCACCATTATGGTGATGTACAAGGTCTGGGTTTCAGCACTCCAGAATAGAATGATGTAAGTATATAGATTGTGTCAACTCTATAATTAACTCTATATTTATTACACAAAAGGAAGCTATGAATTATCTTCACATGATCACATGGGAAACCTTGGGTTGCCACAGAAGACCTACTGCTAGACTGTGCCTTCTACAAAAGGTTGACAGCAGCTGTTTGAAGGAAGCATTTCTACCTTGTTCCTTCCACTAATGATCACTTTAGAATGGTCTGAAATATTAGCAGTAAATTTGGGCTGTAACACTGTGGAAGTCTCACTAACTGACCATGTTACATTTTCAAAAATATAATACAGTCAGGAAATTATTCAGGGTGTTGTCTGAATAATCGCAATATTGTGAAAGTGCTATCTGTGTGTGAATTGTATGCAAATGTAAGAAGCTAAAATTCACAGCCTATCACTCGCATTGTGCTTGAGAAAATGACAAAAAGCAGGGAAAGTGTCAGCAGTGTGTAGTCAGAGCAAGACAAACACAGACAGAGATAATCTCTCTCTGTTCTGAGACCTGGAGTAACATAAACTAAATGTCAAACGTCCTCACATGAACCAGTGTTCACATCAGGGTTCAGTGTTCTCACCTCGCAGAGATCTGTGTTGTCTGCTCACCTCAGGACGCAGCAAAAATCAGAGTGTTAGGTTAGACCACAGCTCACCTGCAGTTACCGGGGTCACATGACCTGGCATGGAGCTTAGGAGAGGAGAGGGATGCCTCAGTTGGGTTGTTATCTAATATCTGTTTACAGGTTAGAATAATAAAGCTTTGACTCTGTAGACAAATGAAGAGATGGATTATTACTTACTTTTTGTGTGTTTTTCAGCTAGAATTGGTTAAGTATAGATTACTGATTAATATGCATCAATGCTAACTACAACTTAGCCTTAAGGGGTGCAAAAACTACACATTTTAAAACACAAAAAATACCAGTAATCTAGTCAGTGTCGACCACCACAAACCGGTCATCATCTGTTATCAGTATCTGTTCAAAATTATTAATATCAGACATCCTTTATGTGAAGTTTAATACATGGAGCAATGTGAGCTAGTTGAGGCAGGCAATACAAGTTGCACTGATGTCAATCTTCACATCAGAGACAAAATAATGATTCTGCAACATATTATCGTCCTTTATTGTTTCAAACAATTATTGATGTGCCAGTAAATGATATCAACCCTTGAATATTAAGGCGCACTTAAAAGGTTTGTCTCACCACGTTACTTTTTCATGACTTCCTGTGAATGAGGGTAATGTGGACCATAGAAGATGCAAGATAGAAGAAGAAGACAGCGGGTTATCCCCAGCAGTGAAACTAAGTTAAGAGATGCACTAGTTGCTTTCATAACTGCTTTTTATAACTGTATTTCATTATATTTTATTGTATTTTATATTTAATTTTTTTTCTATTTAAAAGCTGGAAGAGAGGAAAAGCATCTCGTTTTTCCTGTATGTCTTGTATATATAGTGAAAAGTGACAATAAAAACTTTGAATCTTGAATCAATACCAAAAAGGAAGAAAAGAAGAAAGATATTCCAGATCTTTATTCTGAGACGGAAGGAAAGGTGGAGGATGCAATCAAGTCTGCCTAGACAGTTTCACTCCCTTGTGATGTGTGGATGTCACAGTCCATGGAGTCCTATGTGACAGTTACTGCCCATTTCATTGACAGCAAGTGGGAAATGCATCCCAATGTGCTACAGACTAGTGTAATCCATGGGACTGCACAGGTGCTCATTTAGCAGAAGTTTTACTGAAGGCCACGGAGGATTGGACGCTGACTGAGAGAGACCCTCCAGTAGTTATTGATGTCGCAGTCATACAGTTAAAATATAAAATCCTAGGTCCTTTTTTTTGTTGCAGAAATGTCTTTATTTTTTTTGGTTCAAAGATCTGTTTATTTGAATTTTTGCACATTACATACAGAAGATCAATGTAAATGATTAAAGCTAGTGATGGGTTTTTTGTGTAAAAAAAAATAAGGGAATGAATGAAAAAACAACCAATAATAAAGAATTATAATCATTGAAAATAAAAGATACATAAATAAATAGGAAAATAAATAGTAGTGAAAATACAATAAAATAAACAGGTTAATATTTAAAAAATAAATAAGTGCAAAAGGTAAAACAGCAATAACAACACAAAAACAATAATAATACCTAAAATAAACTGATAAATAAAATAAACACCATGTGTGATAATCTAAATTTACAGAACTTAAATCCTAGGTGTATGAATACAGGTTGAATATTCTTGTCAAGAACTTAAATTAGTATATACTTTTAATGATGCATTTTTTAAAGACATTTATTCCATTTTTTTTATAGTTGTTCCATAGTTCTGTAAATAAAATTTACAGACTAAAAACATAAACAGTTCATCTCAATAGAACCAAACCAATGTGCAGTGAATGAAACATTAATATGCACTTTGAAGATTACAAAACGCCCTACAAAAGGCAATCAGACAATGTGATGTTTCATTGATTATTGATAACTGCAGCATTGCTGTATTATGGTATCGTTATTATGGGCCATGTATTGCGTATCCTATTATTCAGTAAGGTATGACAAACCTATCTTCCCAATATGTAGATTTATTTAAGCTGCAATGCTTCTAGTCTCTCTCTCTACTCTGTCTTCACCTCTGCTTCCCTGCACCAGTGCTCTGCTCACACTCTCAGCCCCACAACCTCCCTAACATGCACCTGCAGGCTGTGACCAGGGGGTTAAAGAAATTATCTCAACACTCCTCAATTTCAAGGAGCGGTGATAAGGTTGGGCCTGGATGTCAAACACAAACAATGTTTTACTGCTGTAATAAACATTTCAAACCGTTACAACAAGAGTCGTCTGCAACTGGCTGAAAGTTCCTCTGACCTTCCCAGTTGTTTTTCTGACTCGAGGGGTGTCCATAGGAACTTTCTGAGTTAGCAACTCACTGCACCTGACTCAAAGTAGACCATGTGCAGTCAGGATCACTCATTAAGTTTATTTGTATTTTTGTCGCTTTGAAGCTGCAGACTTGAACAGCTGATCAGTGCGCTGCAGGCGGAGAAGCATGTCTGTATTGTGTGTCCGCAAATAGTGCAAAAACAACAGGCTTTCTGGTGGCAAAGTGAAGTGCTGAAATAGTCACTGGTAAAGCGTAGAACTAAACTGAGATGAGTGCTTGGAATCTTTCGGAATTGGTAATATTACGTGGCAGAAATGGCCTTTTCAGATGAACTATAGCCCAGCACGCGTGCTGTTTCTCTCTGCAGTTTCTCATGACAGAGGCCGAGCTGAGCCACATTGATTGTGGCTAGTACAATTACTACTGACATAAAACTTATACAACCTCACTTCAAAAACACTGACACATCCCTTTAATATAACAAACACTTGCCAACTATTCAGGGTTGTGATATGAGTGGTGTGCCAGCAATCTGAAAAACTGAAATTCCAGGTAACTATACAAAATATGGTGATGAAGGTTGAGGCAGACAAAACCCACATTCCATGCCCTGTGCAAAACTATCTCTGCAGTTCATCCAGATCAGCCTCCTCTGACTCCACATTCATGCGAAAAAGATGACTCAAATATCAAACATTAGTAATTTTGAAAGACACTTCCTCAGTTTGACTGACTCTGCCTGCTGAAATGTTGACTTCTCCACTGAATGAAGAAAGTTGATTCTGTCTATGAACTTGAGGAACAACTTTAGTTATTAAAAAGTATTTCAGAGCACTCCAGGGCACGATTTGTTTTAAGTTTGACTTTAAAGAGTAAATCTGTTCTCCGGAAAACTAGTTGATAGCTCTTAAAAGGCATGCAAATATCAAACAACATGACTATTTATCTGATCAAAACAGAAGTCATGTACAGTGAATAGAGTTCAGATTTATTTTCATACATGTTTAATACTTTCAGCTTTTCAATCAAAGACAGTTTGCTTCTCAGAGTATCTCATATACAGTTTTATGTTTTGGTTATTGGCTGTTTTTTCCCCAGCAGAAAGAGCGGGCAGGTTTTTGAGCATGGAGTAAAAGAAGTTCACACTTTGCCAAACAGGTCTGTGCCCAACAGGGAGCCCTTAAATCAGTGCAACCTTTGAAAAACTATTGTTTTCTGAACCAAGAAAGCTGTGGTGACCGTAGAAAATGGAACACAAGAACTTTTATCACAAACTCTAACAGAACACAACCAGGAACCTGCTGCTGATGTTTCCTGTCAGTCTGGCAAGGTCATCCGACAAAGGCTCACTGAAGAATCATAGCGCTCTGGTTTTTTTCAGGTTTGAGGTGCTCTCGGCTGGTGTTTTGTTTGTCGGTTTGCCATTAAGGACGCATTTCTTTCCTCCTCTGACTTTACTACCTCATGGCGTCCTATTAAATCAAAATGTAGACTAAATAATGGGTAGAGGGGAATGAGGCAATTTCTATAAACCTCTCCTGTTAAAGACAAACCTTTGACTGTTTTTCAGAGTTTTCCCGCTGTGATTTTAATTGGGATACAATTAAACGTAGACTCACAAGGATTTTGCAAATAAAGTTAGGAATAGCCTGAATCAGTCCTTGGCTAAGAAAAGAGCAAGGACACAAACACAATATTGTGTTTTCATTAACTATTTATCATCACAATTTGGAAAAAAATTCCTCAGTATGATCATTATAACATTTTTTCTGATTTTATAAACTTAATCCCTGAGTTTATTCAAACATGCTACACACATCAGACCACTGATGCCAGCCCTCACTGCCCACACGCATCAGTGAGCCTTCGCTGCCCATGACTCTGTCATCAATGTACTGTTTTTTTGTTTTCTGGTCGGTACCAAACACTGCAGACTCCACAAGAGCATCAGATTTGGAGATACTCTGACTCAGTCATCTAGCCCCCTGAATTTGGCCCTCATCAAGGTCTCTCACATCCTAACCCTTGCTCACGTGTCCTGCTTCCAACTAATCAACATTGGGTACAAAATGTTTGATTGCTGCCCATCGGCCAAGTTCCACCAGATCTGTGTCTGGTCCGTCACGACACCGGATCTGATCGGTTTCTATTCTAGTCAAAGTGATAACTCCCACTGGATCCGCTCCGTTGCATTCCTTCCGTGTCTCTGATCTGGCACGCCGGAACGCAACGGATAAGATACTCAAGACTTCTATTTTTGCCAGATGCCGGAGCACGACGCATCCATCTCGAGTGGGACAGGAAGTCAGGCACCAAAACAGAATTAAAACATCCATTCAATTTTCAGAATAAAACACACCCAGATTGTGTTTCACTTTACTACAACAACTAACCGTCATGATGAGCGGAGCCAGGCCTGGAGTCAACAGGTCAGAGGTTTTCAGAGGACCAGAAAGGCAACATGGATGAGGAGAGGAGGAGGAGAATCCTTGATTCAGTGATTACCGCAGGAAAACCTTGGTCTCAGGACTCCAGCTGTCTGGCTGTCAGGCGGTCCTGCTCCATGCTCCTTTCTGAAAACGCAACCAGTGGGTGATGATCCGCAGCGGATCAGAGACTGACCGGACACTGATCTGGTGGAGGTCCCGTGTAACATTGTGAAGAGATAATCAATGGAGTTCACCTCATCAGATTGTTTTGGCTGATGGATATATAAGCTTAGTTCACCAACAACTGAGTAGATATATTATCAATGAAAAGGAGAAGTTTGTTCAATTTGAGGATTATTCAAAGCAGCTACCTTTACTGCTGCGGTTTAAATTGAATTGTTACATTGTTAAGTTTTTCAAGCATATGGTGACAAGATCCTCAGATATCCAAAGGCCTCTGAATATAAACTTCATCTACTGTAGATGTTTAGTTACCCTTGAACTCTCTTTTGTACTAATGGTAATTTGCTCACCCTTAAACTTCCTTTCTGACATATTTTGATATTTTGCTTACACAGCCGTATCTCATCTCATGTCTTCATGTACCAAGTGTGGTCACATTGTGAGTTGAGGCAGAATGCAGTCAGCTATGACTACCCAGATGGCACAGTATATTAAAAAAGGACAAAAATCGAGGTGCGGAACGATGTGCACTTCTCATCTTTAACAGAAGCTGGTTTGGCTGACCTATCGTCGGCACGGATTGGGTGGTCCATTTTTCTTCATTTTTATACAACTAAGCTATTTGGGTGCAGGACAGTCTCAGCAAAAGTTGGCTACAGTGTCCCACCTGGTTGCAATGGGGCTTTCAAAAGAAAGGAACAAGAAGAGGAAAGAACCCATGAAGAAAAGGAGAAAAAAGTATATAGTCCTATGCAAATATATTAACAGTGTACATGCCTACATGGCAGTGTGGTAAATAAAGTACTGAATTAAGACAAGGATAAGGCAAAGTTTTAAGTTGCTGTTGGGAAAATTATAATATATATTTACTCGTAAAAATGTTCTCTAGAGTAATTGTGGTGATGCATTTCCTCTCAATCTTCATTAAAGATATTGGCCAAATAAAAGTATTTCCCTTTTACCGTGAAGATAATTTTGGATATACTGTCTAATTCCTGGGAAAGGCATCCTATCTTCTTCATTTTTAATTGTATGTACTTTCAAATATAGATTTCATAGTGTCAACAATGTGTTTCAGGAAGAATTTCACTGGCCAGCTGCTGTCTTCAATGGACACTGTGTTTGTTTTCACTTGGGATGTGTGTATTCATCGGTTCAACGATTAAACCCTCGTCACCCTTGGTCATAAGCACAGAAATTACTCGACAGGTAACAAATTGTCACCATTATTATAATTGTAGGCCCAAATTCCGTCACATGCTGTGTCTAAGCCATAGCTCAACCACCTGCTGCTAGCTGGGGCTGTAGCTCCAGTTAATGGCTACTGCCATAATGTTATAATGCTCTGCTACCCCGATGTAAACAAGCACAGATGATGGATGGCATCTTGTAGCACGGCGAGGTCTGGCATTTTTTAATCAAAAAGAAAGGAGCTACAATTGAATGTAGGCTGTGTTTGGTTAAACTGGCATACCACCACCCAACCATAGCAATATAACCAGTATAGTAGTGATGTGTCAGTCACAAATGACTTTGCTGTTTGAGCTTGCTCTTCTCCGTCGATGATAGAAGCCAGCTCCTGCTTGAGAGCTAGTTTTCCTTTCCCCCCTTTGGTTGTTATTTAACACAAGAGAGAATAAAGGGACGATCTTCTCTCCACACCGCTCGGCCAGACAGCCACAGGCGCACCACACACTGACTGAATGTTATGTCAAAGTGTGTGCAGTGCTACCAATTAGATGCAGGGGAGGTAGAGATGAGAGTGTTCAGAGCATGGAGAGAGAAGTGCGGTGTGCACGGAAAGTGAGGAGATGATTGAGAACTGCATAGAGGAGTCGTAGGCTGTTGACAGAGATGTTACAGTTGACCAAGTGCACTGTGTTGACGTGAAACAAATATGTTCAGCATTTGGAATGAACAGCAAATTCAACAGACATTAAGGCTGTTGCTTGATGGTACAATATTAAAGTTTTCATACCAAACATAATGTAGAAAGTGTTATTCTAGGAATGAGATGGTTAATAACAGTCTATATCAATCAAATGCAGGTTTAGTCCTGAGTGAAAGTTGAAGAAACCAGCAGTTTGTTAGCATTGTTAGCAAAGCAGAAGTTATCTCCAGGCTCTTCCTTTACCCACATCCTGAGAGTATATTTAATGAAGTGTATTAAGATAATAGTGATAGCCAAGTCAGCACAGTGTTAGACTAACGACTCTGGTTTGAGCTGGTAGGTTTTGCATTGTCTTCTGTGTCGATGTCGCTCATTTTAGCTGTGTTTCCATTCCGCTCCAAACGTCTTTAAGCCCGCCTACCTCTTACCCTGCAACATGATTGGCTGTTCAATGCCATCTTCTTCTTCTGTCTAATGTTGGGGGGAAAGGAGTGTTTAAGACACATTAGTGCCCCCTCCTTTTCCAGTGGTTGAGGGGTTGTAATTTAAGGTTTAAATATATCTAGTTTTTATTGAACATTGTTTATATTTATATTAAGAAAATTATATCACAATAATATTTGTTATTGATTTAACACATAGCACTGATTTTGTGCACACATATCAACTGTAGATCAAAATACTGCTATAAGTTGCTGACTTTTTAAAGGCCACATTGGTAGGATGAAGAGCCATTTTGGAGCTGAAAGAGCCGTCTCATTGCTGAGCTGAGACCAAGCGGCAACCTCCGGTCTCAAACTATGAAGCCCATGCGGAAGTGTTATAAACTGCAATACATCGAGAATCCGCTTGAGGCTGGATGCAGAAACACTGGAAACCACATAGACATGAATGGGAAAAAGACGATCTCTGCAGCATTAATAAACATGTTTACAGCCTGGTTCAAAAAACGGCTTGTATTTTATACAGTCTATGGCTGAGACAAATGATCTGGATCACTATGAAGCAATGGAATCCCCATCACTACTGCACAGTCATGTGGATGTTAACCTGCAAGGAGGACCGAGGGCTGGTGGTGCTAGCTTGGTAAACCAATGTGACATTGTTTGCCCACAGACGCTGTGATCCAGTGAGACTAATGCATAGACTAATGGTGGTAAGAAATGGGTGACTTCCCAAGTTTATAACATGCAGCTGGGCATTTATAGTGAGTAGATAATAAAGATAACACAAACAGTCTCCAATTAGCCATCTTTACTTTCATTTTTACCATAATTGTCAAAACCACTTTAAATAAATGTCACAGGTCTGACACCTCCTGCGTTCATTGTTCATGCTGCTTAAATTAAGTAGCAATTGAATGTGTGTTTGCTAAGCGTTTAAATAATACAGTGATAATTTGGTTAAAAAATGTTTTGATTAGCACACTGTGTGATCACAGATTGTATCAGTTTTTCTTTTGCACATTTGCTGAATAAATCATCAGATGTTAAAATGCACTGCCTCTCGAGAAGATTGTTCAAGACTCCATGTTCTTCTTCTACCGCTTCAAAAAACAAAATGTTGTAAAACTTGAGCTCTGAATGGCTTCATACTCAAATTGCTTAAGTGTTCTCAGCCTCTGAATGTTACAAAGTAATTCATTATGTGTCACTGTTCTACAAGCACATGTTGGATCCAGGGGATAAAAATGGCAGTGTTAAGTGTTTCAGCTGGCTGGTTGCTGAGAGGTGGGTAGAAGTGGCCAGTGAACTAAAGCATCATTATGTAGGAACGTAGTCTGCAGTGTGAGAAGTGACCTACTTTACAACAAGATAACCCTGGATTACCTTTGTGTCATATCCTATTTCAAACCTGTGAAGTCATACAGACGCAAGCAGAGTCTCTACACTCATTTAGAATTTAACCCAAACTTTCCTTCTACAAAGACGCACGATTAAGTGCCTGCATATGCCTCGTAGCAAACGTCATCTCGCATGTTGAGAGGCTCATTTCTTCTGTCTTGTCGTCAAAAAATAAGCAGCGGATCAGAGAGGATGTCATTTGTCAGCTCATCCCTGTTGAAAAAAATAACTTCCATCACAGGTGTGTACAGATTTTATCTTATTTAGCTCATCACACGCTCAGATTTAGTTCATCAGCTATTCCCTTAACGTCGAACATTCATATCTATATCCATTTGACGTGTTTGAAAGAGGAGGAAAAATACTCTTTTGATGATAACTAGGAGAGAGTATTAGACAGTAAATTTTTGGACTCTGGACATCCTTAAATAATTCCACTTGTGCATATTCAAGGCTAAATAGCTAAAGTAGGGCTGACATGAAAAGCAGAGACTAAGGAAAGCATGAGTTGCGATGCCGATACCTTAGTGCTGCAGGCCCTGAGGCCGCTGCTCCTCTGCCTTCCAGAGGGAGGCATATAAAGTCATCATTAAAAAAGGCTTGGGTGAGAGAGTGAGAGAGAGGAGGAGGAGGAGAGAGAGAGAGAGAGAGAGAGAGAGAGAGAGAGAGAGAGAGAGAGAGAGAGAGAGAGAGAGAGAGAGAGAGAGAGAGAGAGAAATAACAGGTTTCTACTCAACTCCCAGCTCTCACTGATTCTCTTTGAACTCGCAGCCAATTTTGCATGCTCGCGCAGACCTTCGCCTCTAAGCCAGAAGAGCCCGGCACTTCCGACATCTAACCCCTGCGCTCAACCCGTGCTGCCGACTCCCGGCTCGATGCCTCGTCTGCCTGCTTCAGAATGAGGGGCCAAAGTTGAAGGAGAGAAGTTGACACACCCCTTAGCTCCAGTAATCACCTGTGGCATATGCTTCTTCCTTTTTTTCCTTTTCTTCTTCTTCTTCCTCTCTGATGCTTGTGTGAAACCGTTTTAGCCTGGAGATAAGTGGTTTTACAACAGTAAACGCAGAAGAGCACATTTTGGCAAATATGTTGAATGGCAAGCAGGAATGCACAAAGATTCTTTTTTTTTTAAAGTGAAACAAAGCCAGCCAACAGTTCACGGTCTGTTTTCTACATGGGTATTATCAGCAGAGTAATTCAGGTCATTGTTTTACTGACATACTCATCCCTTTCAACAAGCCGGTGTTCAGAAGAAACATGGAAAACACCATGAATTTAATAGAGATTATAGGAAATATTACACTTTATACATATCTGGCAAAACTATGATAACTATTTGTCTATCCAGCTACCATCTGTCTCAGTCAAGAGATGTGAATTTGTTCCCATATAATAGCTTTTGATGTTGTTCTCATGTGCTGTCAGTTTTTTTACCATCATACTGCTATAGGTTATTTGTAGGGGTGCAACGGATCAAAAAACTCACGGTTCGGATCGGATCACGGTTTTGAGTCACGGATCGGATCATTTTTCGGATCAGCAAAAAAAAAAAAAAAAAAAAGACAAATATAACTTTGTCCTCCATTTATTTTATAAAACACTTTTAAACTTTTGCCCATTAAATAAAAACAACCATCAACTCAAAATTTACTGTGGGCCCACAGTTCCACTCCATTCTTCTTTCATTTGCTGATTTTCACCGTCCACTTTTCTTTGAGATGCAAACTGAACACACCGTTTTCGTGCATTCTAGGGTCCTACAGCTGGCAAAGTGCAAATATGCGAACTGCTCCTTAAAAGAAAGTGAAAGTTAAAAATTGCACTCGCAGCAGTGAACTCTAAGTGACCCAGTAACAGCCTGTCTGCATATCGTTGACATGGAGACAAGTCCCGGTAAACACGACCAGAACACAGAGTGAAGGAATAACAGTTCGGGGGCCATGAACAGGCGGCCGGATGCGGTCCGCGGGACGCGTATTGACGGCCTCTGGTCGAGTGGGTGCGCGACGGAATTTCATAACGTGGCTCAATCACATTCAGCATTCACTGTATTTCACAGGGAAACCAAAATGCTCCCATACATGTGACTTAAAAGTTGCAGGAGGGTTTTCAAGTTCCTCTGCTCCTTCACTTACCATGACTACTGCTGTGCTTGACGAGTGAGTGTGGATTGAACATGCGGTCATCACGTGAACACGCGCAACTTTTTTCATCAACCGATCCGTGGACCACGTCCGTGCCGATCTGTGGAGAGGCATCCGTACGGATCACGGATCAATGATGATCCGTTGCACTACTAGTTATTTGGGTAAATACCAAGCGGCAACCTGTGGTCTCAAAATATGAAGCCCATGTGGAAGTGTTATAAACTGCAGTTCATGAAGCGGAAACCACATAGGGGAGAACAGGGTTGATTGTCACACGGGTTGGTTGGCACACTCGTTATATCTCGCAACCAGAGGGCACTGTCTCTCAAATTGGGGTATGGACATTTCCAGAATTAGGATCAGAGTTCACCTACATAGTCTTCTCTGGAGTAAGACAGCTGAACTTGAAGGGAGAGGACTTTTTGTGTTTTTCATGTCAAATTGTAAATATTGAGCTCCTCAGTATTTTTCTTCTAGGCTTTAAATGATGGGTTTATAACAAAACAAGTGTTACCCTTACAAAGTGTGAGGGGAAAGCTATAGTTTAGATTTGTGTTAGCTAGCTAACTAGTTGTTAGATGGTTGTTAGCCTTGATGCTAGCAAAAAATTCCAGTTGTGGTTGGTCGTCACATTCTCTTTGGGGTTGGTTGTCACATGTAACAACCATCCCCTATGTTGGCAAAATCATGCATGGTGAAATTAGTTGGAGTGTGCAGACCCTACATTTGCCATCACTGTAACTCAGACAGTGACTGCATGTAGCCTAGGTGAGTAGGCCATTATTGTTTGGCCTATTTGTTTTGTTCTTTATGTTGTTATATAGGCTGGCCTAAAGATGTGTTTCCTGTTCATGGTCCTTGCTCATTTTATGTTAAAATGCATTAAGTTATGTAGGTCTATCACTTGTAAGTGTAATTAAACATTCAAATTTAGTTCTGCCTTCTTGCCTTTTTAAAAATATGTTTCCATTAAAATACCATTGTGACAACCAATCCCATGGTTGTGTCACAGTGTCTTTGATAGTTAATTGCCTCTTTGTTACAATGAGTTGGAAAATGAGAGGGATACACATTTCAAGTCAACATCTTAAGCTTCAATTTAATGTAGGAATGACTATTGAAAGATGTTTTGATAATAAGCAGTCTTATTTTCAGTCTAACTTAAGTAATTTCATTTTATCATAGTTTGTTAGTCCATTTTACTTTTTGAAATATTACTTTTCTTTTTAATATCTGCTTCTGAATTATTTATTTTGCTTCCAGTTTTCTCGTGAGGTCATAAATTACTTCCTTTATGTTTCATATTTTCAGTCTTATTATTGATGTGGTGAGCGAGTCAATTCAAATAGATTTCCTTTTATTTGGAGTTCAGTTCACAAACTATGAAAATCTTCAGACAGGAGACCATAGAGACTTACAAGAGCTCCATTAACCTCTTATAAAATGTATAATGCCAATATATAAAAAATATGTCCTTTTGTAAAGGACATACTCAAATTCAGCTCTCATTATGTCAGTCTGGAAAACCTATAGAGTTGCTTTACAGGATTTGCAGCACAAAGAACTCCACATTTATCTTATGCTGATGAAAACTCTCATGTCAGCACTGTTCAACCTCTGCCTAAACTCTTCGTTTTGTCTGATTTTATGCTAACATAAAGTTAGACACCACATGTGGGTGTTGCTTTTTACACAGCTTTGTATTCATGAAACAAATAGAAAGTTATGCCTTTACAAAAAACATCTGAGGCTAGCTGTTGGTGTCCATGCAAGCTCTTCATTTTACATTAGCTATTGTTACATTACCAGCTGTTATGATGCTACCTATAACTTGTGGTTCTGAGCCTTCAATGAAGGTGTTTACAGACGGTTCAGCCCCAGGTATCAGTAACAGTTGAGACGAAATGTACCGATGTACCGGCTCTGCTGCCATTGCCTGTGTTACAGGGCAGGATCTTGCTCGTCGTACACAGCATTTATTTGGCTGTTGAGAATTTGACACCATCGTTATGGAGTTTTGACCAATCAGAATCAATTACTGCAATAAAAATCCACTATATAGTATTGTCTCACATGTTAACCTGCCGATTGTCATGCCTTATAAACCAACAAAGCTCTGCTCCCGACTCCTACCTCTCCTTCTCTTTGCCTACGCAGATGGATCCTAAAAGACAGAACTGAGGAGGCTATCTTGGAGGTGGCTTTTACTGGAGCTGGATCTCAGATTTTAGGGGTTGAGGGTGAGGAACTTTGGTTTTCCTTTGGTAAGTCCAAGGGTTCTCCAAAGCTGAAGAGAATGCTGAATGTTTTAGAGGAAAACTAAAGACATCTTTTTGGATTCTTTATATTCTAGGGCTCTAACCTGCTGACAGGTTAGTAAAACATCATTCAATTAAGCATGCAGAGCAGGAATGAAGCATACAGAGCATTTTAAAACAGATTGAACGGTCACTATAAATGGAGGAGGAAGTGATCTTTTCATAAAGGGCTTCAAAAAATAAAGCTGTACAATATCAACAATCACCTGATCATTTCCCATCAGCTCTCCTTGTACCCTCCATCCTGACATAGGTGAAAGTTGAAGGAAATGTATTTTGTAGTGAGCTTTAGCTTTACTAAAAGCCTCAATAACAGGAAAGATGGTTTGACCAGAGTATAGATAGCCTTCTATAAGAGGCTGATCTCTGACAGGTCAAAGGTATGCTGCTGAACAGGTTGGGGCTAAAAGGCAGTCCTTGAGGAGGACTAATGCATGATGTATTCATCACTTTTCAATATGCCACAGCTTTTTCAGTTTATCACACCCACACGTTAGCACAGAGATCCCATAGTATGAGATGACCCTCATCTTACACCAATAAGATAGCAGATAGAAAAAAAGCCCACAACATCAGCCTGTGATTTACTTTCGATATGTTTTCTTTGCACCAAGTGTGATATTTCAGAGAAATGAAACACCGGACTTGAACCTTGCAGATTAGAGGCACATCTTTTTATTCATCTTGTTGGTCATTCGCTCCTACAGCTCTGGATAAAATTAAAACACCAGACCAAAGCTTTCATGCAATCAGTGACTCCACATTCATAGAAACCATTCAATTCCGCTTTCTGAATTTCAACACAGGCACAACTCACTCAACTTCACCGTACAACCATATAATAAAGCTGAGCTGCTTAAAGACAGGCATCACCTCTCCCAACAGCAATGTGAAAAACTTGCGCATGAGTGCATGCAAAGATGCATGAAAGCTGGCTTTGAAATCCTGAATATTACACCACATATTGATTTCTGAACTCCTTATACATTGAAACATAAGGGTCTTGTTCAAAAATGAATATGTACTTCATAGCATTTTTCCTGTTGAAAGGACATTTAGAAGACATCTATGACCATAGCTCAAAAGACGTTAAAAAAATAATGTTAGAGCCATATGTGTGTCAATATTCTGTGTGGACTGTTTGTGTGTTTGATGCACTTGTGTGGACACTAGGTGGCGGGTGTGTCAAACCAGGTGTTAGAAAGCATATAGGGAAGAAGACCCAATCAGTGGCAGGTGAGCTGCCTACCGGGTAGCAAACAGTTTTTGACCGTCTCGTTCCGTCTTGTTCCGTCTCGTTTCATCTCGTTACGTTTCGTTACGTTTTGTCATCGTATTGTCTACAATAGACGTAAGCCTGTAATTCTACAAGTTTGATTAGATGCAAGTGTGGATTGATCGGCTGTGCGTATATTGTATATTGGCATAATAAACCTGTTGATGTCAGAGCACGAGTGGACTTCATTCATTCATCCTGACGAGGAGGACGCGTCAACTGAGTCCCGGTAAAGCAGCCCCTCAGTGGCTTATAGGTGTTTTGTTTGGTTTGGCGAAAGCAAGCCACTACAAATAATCTTGATTTAGACAATGCTTAGATGACCACATTACTGGGAAATCTACTTCCACCACAAGTTTTGATACACATTCACACACACAATGGTTTCGAAGCCACATCTCATAAAAGAAGCCAAAACGATTGGGAAAGTGAGCACGGTTCGAACAGTCACCATCAAACCAGTGATGTGCACAACCTGATATGGAACATGGAATGTTGTATACAAGTCCAGATTTCATCATTGTCAGCAAGCTGCTATTAAACTGGCTGAGAGATTAATATCAACTTTAAATGATTCATTAACAAAAATATAGATGAACGACTTCAGTTTTTTTTAATGGCATTAATTGAAAACAAAATTACTCTATTTGAGCAGTAGTTCCATTAACCCCTGGTACCAAAATTAAATAAAGAAGCTATCCCTTTTAAGACCAAACCAATTGTTAAGTGACATGACAGGCAAGTCAGTACCCTTTAAATCTGACTTAGGGCAAGCTTTGACCACCATAGAATACTCGTGTATATGTGGGCTCACGCACAAATAACACAAAAAGCCAGCATTAAACATAAACCAAAACCACTATTGTAGGCCTGATTGAGGCCTGGGTGCTGTGTATGGGGGGGACGTTGGCAGCATTTAGCATCATGCCCATAGTTCATGCCACACTCACTCACCTACTGCACGCCGACTGGTGAAGATACACTGTCCTGAATCCGTCCCAGCAGCACAGAAGGAAAATCCGCACTCCATCTCAGCAGTGAAGAAGAAAAGTCCACACCTTCTGAGGTAAAGTCCAATGGCGGCGATGCAGATAGGAAACATGGGGTCCCCCTCGGAACAGCAGGCCCTGGTAATAGTCTCTCTCCGCGACGCAAGGTCTGAGGCTACGCTCTAGCTCAGCTGGAGTCTTTTGCGTGAATGAGTTAGAAACGAGCTATTCTTATTCTAATAACTATTCTTATTTTTAATCTAATCCTTATTATAAAAGAAGACGATGTCTAGTCGCCAAGCTCTAAGAAAGGCACATGATGTGGTGATGTGGAGGCTGCACAGGTAAAACCTTTGCGGTGAGCATACACCTTGCCAATGCCTCTCTCTTGCGCGTGTGTTTGCCCCGCCCCTCGACCAATCATAATCAAAGGAAATAAAAGCTTCTACTCTACAGGGTAATGCCTGACTCTGCTGCAAACTGGGTACTTACAAACTTTTAAACAAGGCCTAACAGCTGTTATTGAATTGGATGCGCTAGTTGACGAGGAGACAACCCCGGATTATGTTTTTGAAGAACCTCTTCTGAGAAAGAAAATCCCGTGGAGGAGGAGATTGTGGATTAATGCTATTAGACTATCAGCTGTCTCCCGAGAAGAGCAAAACAATGGCAACATCAATGTTTCCATATGGAGCTGTTATTGTAGCAAAAGTAGGCCTATTTGTACATTTTCTGGAAGGAAGACCTCGATGGATCGTCCGCCGCCTGCTGTAAGTACAAGGTCGTGGTTTTGAATCAGGTTTCAGTGGTATTATTACCAGTCTCATACAAGTGAACTTTAAAAAAAATCTAATTTTGGGTAAATGTTAAAATTGTAGGCTTGTTCAGCTGTGTCGGCCCGGCAGCTGGCGCCTTTGAGCCTGAGTTCTGGGAATTAAAACCGTCGCCTCACACAAGTGCGTATTGTGTTTTTTACGCATTTGTGGATCACACAGATCACACACGGCAGAACTGTCGCAAAAGTCACGTGTAGACAGACAGTCAATGAGAAGAATGCCTCAGTTGTAAGCGAGGACTTGTGTGTGTTTTTAGGCCATTGCCTAAAACACTTAGACTTTTTAGAGATTCATCCCTATAGTATGCATTTGTAACTTATACATTTACAGATCTGTGTACAGGTTTGTGGATTCATATACACATTCGTGAATACGTTTATATATTTGTAGATGTGTGTATGCATTTGTGGATCAGTTCACGAATTTGTGGATCTTTGTACGCATTTGTGGATCATAATACACATTTACAAATACTTTTGCTACAATAATAGCTCCATATTCCCATATCTTTGAGGGAACATTTCATCAATGGTAAGTTGAAGTAGACACTGAGTATTTTAATTAAGGTATGTTTATTCAATGCAGTTGTTGTTGTTCTGACATGGTTGGTGTGCAAAGACTAATAAACAACTTAAGTTAACTCAAGTTGACAATGGTAGTAAACCAGCTAATGGTCGCTTAGTAATGACGCAGCTGTTTTCAAAACTGGATACTTTTATCCTGACATTTTGGTGATGAGGTCGATCTGCTTGAGGTGAGGAAAAAGTTAATATGTAGTGTCCAAGCGGCAACCTCCGGTCTAAAAATACGAGTCAAATGCGGAAGGGAAAAAAACTGCAGTTCATCAAGGATCCACTTGAAGCTGGCTCTGAAAGTACCAGAAACTACATACACACCAATTCAAAAAAGCTGATCTTTACAGCAGAAATAAACATGTTTCTTTCACAATACAGCCTGTTACAAAAGACGAGTGTAGTCTGGATAGCTCATTTCTCGATTGGCACACACTGTTGGGGGGGGAGGGGTTTGCTAATGCACGGTTTTCGAAGATGTTGAGATTACGAGTCTTCCAATGAGAGGCACAGCTGACTCGATTGACAGGCGGGAACACTGTACCTGTTGGCTAGGAGGCTCAAAGCCCGCCTCACAATTGCTCGACAGGAGCAATATGCTGCTGCCGCCGACGATTGGCCTCAAAACGACGCTTTAGAAACAGGGTGACGTCACGGATCCTACGTCCATATTTTATACAGTCTATGGTCAAGACTTGACAGTGAACTTTTGGGAGTGAGAGACGTTTTTTACCAGTCTGCATGAATGATATCATCCACCTTTGCTTGATTTTCTAGTCCTTCACCTCTCAAACTGCAGCGTTATTGACCCAGCCTGATCAAAAATACATAGGTCTTTCCTTCATATAGGCTTTCATCCTGGTGGTGGGGTAAAGGAAATGATTCTTGTTTAGATAAGTATACAGATCAGATCACAGGCTTGAAGTTCTGGCAAGGATTCAGCTTTTTGAAATGACTAAAATAGTGTAGCGGATGCTGTTAAAGAGTCGGGAGTGCCCAAAACTTTAAGTGTTTCTTCCTCTCTGTTTTTCTGTGGTTCTCAGGTGGTATAAATACACCAAATTATGTAGAGATGAACACTTAACAAGCTTGTGTTGCAGCTCTGCAGCGTTCAATGGACGCTCTTTCTTTGCGCTCCTGGCTTCTGCGTTGGTCACGTGACAGAAAACTATGAATACTGACCTATTAGAGACAGGTAACACAGTGAACATTAAAATAAATAAACATGACAGCATGTCCTAACTGATGTTTAAGGATGTACACATCAAACAAACTATGTAAAGCTTATGTTCTTAAAGTGACATAGCCTACTATTGTTTTTACTCTAGTGTTTCTACTATTAGGTATATCTTAAATGTATGATTACTTAATTTTAACTCAGCTGGGTGCAGGCTCAACTTAGAGCTGAAAGTTAACCTTCCTAAAGTTAAGCCCTGTATATCAATTAAACTTAAGCCCTGTTTGTGTAACTCCTGGGTGCTACTAGGAAGGAGCAGGTGTAAGTCTGTTAAATCAGGATACTAAGCCTAATCAAGGTCATACTAAGAAAAGCAAAGCTCACAGAGAAAAAAGAGATTGCAGCTCCACTTGTTTGCAGGATGATGTTGATGAAAGTGGGTTAAGAGAGAATAATCCATGATTCGACCCTACTCAGACAGTGAGCTGATTTCAAGGTTTAGTTTTGTCTTATAAGCCCAACATGTTTGAATCAATCAAAGAGCCCTCCCCTCAACCTGCAGCACGTGTCTGGTAGAAAAAGGGGGCTGTCCCCACTCTGCAGGTGCTGATCACTCTCAGGTTTTATGTGAGCTAAATGAGGCTGTCAGCTCTGAGCTGTCAATGCTGTTCAGTTCAGTGAAATTGGAGAAATTCTCTCTGAGTCAATGATTATGCTTCTTTATAATGACGGTTTTGGTTACAGACCTCCATTTTCCTGTTGAAAGCTTCTGTTTGTGATGCTGTTCAGCTTCGTTGTGAGACTGTTTTTGTAATCTGCATGTAACTCCATGAATTTTCCTATTTAGCTATCTGTATTTTTTTCTTTTATGTGTTATTATCCACACCTTCTGTGGATATTTTGATTTGAGAAGAGAGTGGGTAAAAAAGTGTTACTTGGCAGCACTCACTTCTCTGCGAATGCTCACGTGAACTCTCATGACAAGACTGGTCACAGCTAAGAGATATGATATTAAGAGATATGACCAACTTAGTTTGACCTGAGCAATCTTTCTCTTTCTTCTACAGCAGAGTATGATTAAAACCTCTCCCTTTAACCGTGTCTGTAGACCTTCTTGTTAAAGTCATTGCCTATGAAGTGCAGTATTCATGAGTTTGATGTGAAAATGAAAATGCCTCTTTGCATAGACGGGCTTTCAACTACTGCGACATCATTTCAGAGAAATGGCGACAAAATAAAAGTCTTTCCTTCTTTCAACACTAATGAATGATTCATTCAAATCTAAAGACAAGAGACACATTGATGTTAGAGCGTTACTTTCACAGGTTGGAAAATGACTGTAATAAGGTCTACAGCATCAAGATCTGACTTCAACTAGTGCCAAGAAATTTCAGTGTTGAAATTGCGGTTAGTGCTCACTGGGTTGTTTTTTTCTTTGCATTATTCACTCTCTGAAAAATACTTAAACTTGACTATTTTAAACAGTGGCCATTTTATGCTCATCAAAGACCTAAATAAGAATATTTCATACTGATGCTGAAAGAAATGTTGTATATAATCAAACAAAATATTAATTCGATTCAAACAAAAACATCTGAACAATAGGAAATGTGTTTTTGAAGCAATCTCTTAACTTTTCCCAGAGCTGTATATTTTTTAAGTTATGCTATTTCTCTCAGTCTTAAGGCTGATTTATACTTCTGCGTTGAATCGACGGCGTACCCTACGCCGGGGGTCCGCGTAGCTCCCGTACCTACGCCGAGGCCTACGCACGTAGCTGACGTGCACCTCCTCCAAAATGTAACTCTCCGTAGAGCCGACGTGGACCCCAAGCCCTGTGATTGGTCCGCTCGGCGGCTTTGTCTTTCCCGCATTTACAACACTTCCGGGATCCCGGACATCGTCCGCACATCGGCCGTGTATTTCATCTCCCTCTCTCTATTCTTCATGTAATCATGTCTGTATGATAAACAGCAACATGTATCAGCTGTAGATTAACATAACACGCTCTGAAACTCTGTGGAAAAGTAAACAGAGATCGTAGCGGGACCGGAAGCAGGCGGCCGGCTATCAGAGAGACCACACTGCCCTCAGGCGTTTCGGCGGAGAATTGCTGCGCGACACAGACACACCGACGCACAAGTATGTGGGGCTCATGTCCGCGTCAGCCCCTGCTGCGTAGGGGAGACGCAGAAGTATAAATCAGCCTTTATACTGAAAGTCGTTTTGCTATTTATTTGTCAAATTTTTCCTATCAATATCTGATTTATTTAAAGTCTGTAAGTAGAGCTGGGTGATATTGAAAAGAATGTTATCGCAAAAAATGTTTTCATATCAGTAATTATCACCATAAATTAAACATTATTTCATTTAAATTTAAAGACAGATTTTTGCCTCTGGGTGAAAGTTGAAGAAACCAGACAGTTTATTAGCTTGTATCTGGATTTGGTTTTCTGATTAACTTCTTGAATCCCTCATTTTTGACGGTGCTAACAGAAAACAAGTCTTTTGTGTAAGATGAGATTTTTGTGAAGTTTTAGTTTGTAGATTCTTATTTTTCACAGGGTCAGGTAATTTGTATTCCGTAAACATCGGTTTAGTAGAGTATTGTTTTGAGTTGTGCACTCCCCTTTAAGGGTACCAAGAGTTACAGGTGGAGTGATAGTTTCCCACAGTGCAGTGACTGCTTCATGGTTATTCAGTGTTCAGTTGTACTTGTAGCGGTTGACAGCAAACGTGCACAGCAGAAGTTGTCTCTGTGTTCTTCCTTTACCGACATCCTGAAAGTATATTAAACAAAGTTTATTAAGTTAATAGTTAAAGTCAGGGTTAACACAGTGTCAGACTAACGACTTTGCTTTGAGCTGGTAGGTTTGGAGTTTTCCTCAGTTTCGCTGTCGCTTGTTTTCAGCTGAGTATACTTCTGCGTTGCCCCTACGCAGAAGTTTTTTAAGTTTTTAAACACATAGTAAGAAGCAGAGTCCGGTCATTTCCCCCGTAGCCTGTAGCAGTGCGCCCAGAGCCTGGCAGCCGCTGGTACAGGGGAGGAGGACAGCAGAGCAGAACAGCACTTCGTCTTCTGATTTCTGATTGGTTGACTTCTCACCCCACCACCCACCACCCCCTCCCCCTCTGCCCCTCCCCCCATAGCTACAAGTGCTTTTTGCAACACATGCAGTGCAAGAAGTGTTGCAAAAGTCAAGCGCGCAGATTCGTCACATTGCAATGTGAGAAAGCTCATTCGTGAAGTTACAGGGACCGATTCGAGAGGTTGTAATCACCGAAATGTGGTTTTAAATATCAATCTAATTAGTGTGAATATTTTTTTTGTAACTGTATAAATAATTTTTACAAGTGAAAATTTTCAAAATACAAGTTCACATTTTTTCCACACGCTACCTTGTAATTTTTTTTTCTGTAACTTCAAATTCAGTTCACGTGTGGGAATTTTTTTTTAACAAGTGAAAAATGAAACATACAAGTTCACA
Source organism: Notolabrus celidotus (assembly GCF_009762535.1). NCBI lineage: Eukaryota > Metazoa > Chordata > Actinopteri > Labriformes > Labridae > Notolabrus > Notolabrus celidotus. The sequence goes on from NC_048279.1 coordinate 24,572,762, forward strand.
TTTTTGATCCACAAGTACTTAAATCGTATTCTGCAGGTTCTCAAATCAAGTCTAGAAGCTTGTGCATTTTGCAACATATCTACTTTCATAGGAGGAGACGAAATACTCAGCCAATGTGCGGCCGATGAGTGGGGATCCCGTAAGCTGTAAATGCAGGAAATACAATGCCGCCGCACGGACCAATCACAGGGCTTGCGGTCTACGTCAATTCTACGGGTAGTTACACTTTGGAGGAGGTGCACATCAGCTATGTGCATAGACCTCTGCATAGGTATGAGAGCTACACGGACTTCCTGCGTAGGCTACACCGTCAATTCAACGCAGAAATATAAATCCAGCTTTAATGTTACTGAATGACAGAGCACTTGTTAGCAAAACCAGTCAATCAGCTAAATCCGCTTCAGAAGAATACCAAGGTGCTAGTTAAAAAAAAAACTGAACCAGGTGTGTCATCTAAGCAGCTATAAGCCTCCACAAACTTCAACTGGTTCAAAACTCAGCCGCCCGTATCATCACACGCACCGCCTCCATCCACCACATCACACCCATCCTGCAACAGCTCCACTGGCTCCCCATCACAGACCGGATCAACTACAAAATACTTCTCCTCACCTTCAAATCCATACACAACCTCGCCCCTCTATATCTCTCTGACCTCCTCCATACTGCCACACCCGTCCGCACCCTCAGATCCTCCTCCTCCATCCACCTCACTGTCCCCCTTGCTCGCCTTGTTACCATGGGGAGCAGAGCCTTCAGCTGCTCTGCTCCCCAGCTCTGGAACTCTCTCCCACCTGACCTCCGCAACACTGACTCACTCCCACATCTTAAATCCAAACTCAAAACCCATCTGTTTAAACTGGCTTATTCCATCTGACCACAACTCCTCTGTCCATTCACTTAAAACTTTTTAAATTGGGTTTTATTTACTGTTTGCTATTTAAACTCTGTTTGTTTTTAATGTTGTAAGGTGACCTTGAGTGCCAAGAAAGGCGCCTATAAATAAAATGCATTATTATTATTATTATAAGACATTGGATTGGTCTAGTATCACATGAACCAGATTAAACATACTCTCTGTATTTTATTGCTCCCCTCCCTAAAAAAATCAACGTTTGTATAAAAGGAGATGAAAAAAAAAAACAGTCCATCTTTTGTGAACTGTGTTAATATAGACCTGAACAGGCATGCCTGCAGTTTTCAATCATGAGAAAAAGGCGTCATTCTTTTCATCCCTACCTGCTTCTCTTTGCAACTCAGGAAAGAAAGTCCATGCTCATAATATAAATCAATGTAATAGTTACTTGCCACTGTATGTTTTGTCCTGTTCTAATTGTGAAACTTTTTATGCTGTTGTCTTGGCCAGGACTCCCTTGATAAAGAGACTTTGTATCTCAATGGGACTATTCCTGGTAAAATAAAGGTTAAATAAAAAAATAAAAAATAATTAGGCTGTAATTGCTGGAACATACTGTGTTTGCAAGAAGAAATGTGCTCTTACCTATTTCCACTGAAAGTGCCATGACGTAACTCTGCTCCTGTTTCATTGGGAATGAATGTAAAGAGCTTGAAATATTTAAATGATGTCAATTACAAATGTCATGCCCCTGAGTGCCAGATGACTCACTGAACCTTCAGTGAGTTCAAAGGAAGACTTGAGATAAAATGGGACCTATTTCCGCACAAATGTACACTGAGCATAATTCTTTGGAACATTTTGGCCCTGGCTCTATTTATGCTATAGGTGCACCATTTTTCACTTTACATGCTCTTTTAGAGAACAGCCTTGGCAAATATTTTAGTAGCTGTGGCTGAGTTACTGCTGACTGTTGGCAAAACTCCACTCATGAATCAGTTTAAGCAGGAAACCATGTACTTTCAAATGAAGTTACATGCCTCCACTTTGAGGAGTCTTTGATCAAATCCAGGCTGTGAATTTGTGGTGTGAAGTTCAAATCAAATGGATTCTGTTTTGGTGTTCGTTAAGACAGTCAGTTTATTAGAACACGTTTTATAGTTTATGACTATTTAAACCTTTAGTTTGTCTCCCAGTTATTTCCTAATCTTACTTTTGTCTTAATAGCATATCAGAAAATCATAAATATGCCCAAATTTGTCTTACATATTTGTCTTGGCCAACAGTGTTCGCAAACCATGCTATACTATGCTACACCAATAGCATAAGAAACAAGCTGCTGTTATCTTTTTTATGAAAGAGGATTAAGACCACTGAAAAAATCTGGAGGGCAGATGAGGGAAAACAATTTTTGAAGGTGTATTTTTTTTTATTCTGAGACTAAAGTCAGAGTTATGAACTTCTCAGAATTCTGACTTTTTTTTTTACAGATTTATAACTTTTACCTCAGAACTATTACTTTATTTCCTGGTTTATGACTTTAATCTCAGAATTATGACTTTATTTCTCAGACTAATGACTTTAATCTCAGAATTGTGACTTTATTTCCTGGTTTATGACTTTAATCTCAGAATTATGACTTTATTTCTCATATTTATGACTTTAATCTCAGAATTGTGACTTTATTTCCTGGTTTATGACTTTAATCTCAGAATTATGACTTTATTTCTCATATTTATGACTTTAATCTCAGAATTATGACTTTATTTCCTGGTTTATGACTTTAATCTCAGAATTATGACTTTATTTCCTGGTTTACGACTTTAATCTCAGAATTATGACTATTTCTCATATTTATGACTTTAATCTCAGAATTGTGACTTTATTTCCTGGTTTATGACTTTAATCTCAGAATTGTGACTTTATTTCCTGGTTTATGACTTTAATCTCAGAATTATGACTTTATTTCCTGGATCATGAATTTAATCTCAGAATTATGATTTTATTTTTCAGATTTATGACTTTTATCTCAGAATTATGACTTTATTTTTTAGATTTATTACTTTTATTACATAATTATGACTTTTTTCCTCAGATGTATGATTTTATTGCAGAATTATGACTATTTCTTAGATTCATGACTTTTATAGCAGAATTCTAACTTTTTTCTTAGAAGTCTAAAATCAAAGTTAGAATTGTGACTGTAATCTCAGAATTAAAAATAATTCCACTTCAAAAAAAATGTGTGGGACACTGCTGGCCCAGGGGTCTAAGTGCGCACCCCATATACAGATGCTGTAGACCTTGTCGCGGAGGTTGTGAGTTCGATTCCAGTCTCGACCATTTACTGCATGTCTTCCCCCACTCTCTACTCCCCACATTTTCTGGTGTTGCAAAACTTCTGAGTCATACCGAAAATTTTAATAACTACGTCAACAATCAATTTTGCTATTCTTAAATTGTTTCTTGAGATAACACAAAGAAGATCAAAAACTGAAGTAGTCATAATGATCATAGACTCCATAGATTGAATATTTTGCAAGTGATGGCTACTCCCCTTGTGCACCTTACTTGTCACAGTTGTCTAGGAACAACATGTTCTGATTGTTGTTTACCCTCTTTCATGCCTAAACCTGGTTTGAGTTTATGCTAGACTAAGAAAGAAGTTGTCCCATAAATCAGTCTTATGGTGTTGCAGCATAGAGCCAGAGCTGTACAATCAATCACAGCCCTATCGTTATCGTATGTGTTGCATGCAGGTGAGCATAGTTAATTAATTGCAATGCATAAGAGCACTTACATATTCAACTTAAAATCTTGATCGAGTGTTCAGTTTTCTGTCTGCAGGACAACAGTACTCTACTTTCTTTACATCTTGACATTACATATCCAATTGGCTGTAGATTTCACTGTAGAATATAGACAGCTTGAATTGATGTGATACATGTTTTTAAGTGAGACTAAAGGAACTGAACTGAGTCCGTCTCTATAAAAGAAAGAGGAGTTTCCCTCATAACTCGTTACATAAAGCAAATTGTGTTCCTGCAGGTTTAAACTCTAATTCAAAGTGAGTCTTAAATGAGCAGAGCGTCAGTGTGCAGTGTCTGTGTTTGTCCTTGTAGCTCACAGGTGCAGCTAAACACATGAAAGAGCAGAGTGTGGGCTCAGCGAGTAATGCTGATTACATTCTTAAGGAACAAAAAAGCCTACTGTGTGCCATGCATTTGACTTTCCTTTCTATCAAAGAAGGCCAACATCTGGGGGGTAGAACATCCACTCTATGCTCTCTCTGCACACCCACCCACACGGAGAGCGTCTCCTTACTTTGCCAACGCTGTGCGCTGTGAAAGGAAGCCTCTATTACAAATGGTTCTATTAAGTGCCCTCAGTGGAGGATTTTTAAGTAGCCTTGTGGTAATGATGGCTCCCCCACCTTCTCTCTCTCTCTCTCTCTCTGCTTTCTCGCACTTTTCCTTTCCTGTCTGTCTTTTACCTCGCTCCAACCAACCCTGAGAGCACTAAAACACACTTGTATCCTCATCTCCTTTCAACGACAGAGAAAAGATGATGACTTCTCTCTCTCTTATTCCAACCCTTATGCATATCTTAGGCAAAGGGAGGCCTTCAGAATTTAACAGGGCTGTTTTTGCATTCAGCCAGGCCAGCTTATGGTAGGGATGAATGCAGATCAGTGCTTTTGCTTAGAGATGTTTGATACATCCAAAAATCCCCTCCGAGTGATGATTATGGATTCAAGGAGGGGATCTGGGGGCTCTGTTTGAATAGGACGAGCTGTAGGCCAATTCCACCGCTAAGACAGAACAGTGAAGATCGGGCTTCATTGTCAAGCCTGACAAGATTAAGCCAACTCAAAAAGCTGATCAAACCGAGCCAGATTCTGTGTGGCGAGGCGAGAAGTGGTGGCATAGGTGGCTGCTCTGAGGTGTAAACACAGATCTGACATTGACGGGGACACTTCATCTCACCCTGCAGGGTTGCAGACAGAGGCCTCACCACCCCAACTCCCCCTCCCTTTCCTTACACCACTCAACCACCTTGTGAGGAGGAGACGCGATGACCATGAAATCCTTATCTCCCTCACTTCAGCACGGCAGATATTGCTTCACAGCGGCACAGCTTTGACAGCAAAGTAAGTGACAGCCTGGTTTTATCTGTCTGCATAGGGATGAATCAACTGGTTCTGTTTCCCTTTCTGCAAAACTGATCATTATCTTCACCCTCATTATTCCACTGTGTGTGTGTGTGCTTCCTGAGAAATTCCCCTCACCTCAGTTGCAGGGCTTTTTTATTTTGCTCTGTTAATAACTGTCGCCGGGTAATGAATGTGGTTATTAAAGGAACAGCTGTACAGAACGGTACACGCATAAATCGGAATTTCTGCAGGAGCAGACAAACCCATTTAATAGCACAACAGATAAATACATCTCATTTGAAATGTCACCTCATGCACCCCCTCACCCATCTTCACTTATTCTCTGTTTTTATGTGTGGTCTCTTATGAGCAGCCATGCTGCTTGATTATAACATTAGAAGAGTTGCCTGCTCAGCAGTCAGAAGTATTACCGCTTCCAAGACTGTAACAGCCATGTGTCTTCCTCTCGACATTTTCATCTCCTATGCAAATACAGACCCAATGGAGCCAGTAATCATTCATCAGGAAACTGTCTCCAAATGGTAACTGCTTCTGTCCTGCTCATTCATTATTCATCAGCACGGACGGGTCAGGCGGCGAGAGGCTCAACCAGCAGCATGCACACACACACACACACACACACACACACACACACACACACACACACACACACACACACACACACACACACACACACACACACACACACACACACAAAGTCGGCCTCATTCCTCTGTTTATCTCCTTCACTCGGAGTATTGAAATAAGGGAAAAGTCCAATGTTCACTTACTTAGCTCTCCACCGAGTGTAAGAAGTGAGGTTGTGTAGCTTTGGTTCACTCCTCCGCCCCCGGTATTGATAAAACACCTCCGCCCTCCGCTGATACTCCTGTTCATTACTGTGTTTAATGAGAAACTTCTGCATAGAACGCACAGCAAGCGTACCTTTCACAAACGAGTGGGGAAATGTGTTCAGGAGGAGCTGGAGGCAGAGTTTCATCACCAATATGTGACAGGCAACGTGACATGCAAGGAACACCCTAATAAACAGGCCAATATGCAAACACTGCAGTCATATCTGTGCTCTCTCTCTTTTTTTTCCTTGGTAGTGTTTAATTCAAATTACACAGACGCGGAGGAAACATCAAACCAACATGTTAACCCAGCAAAGGAAGAAAAATGAGCTTCCTTAGATGCAGCAGAACCTCGCTCCTGTGTCTTTCTGGTGTCTCGTCTTGATCCCTGCAGGAATTTTCCGTCTGTGTATTAATAACCACTTCAAAGCGAACGCGCTCCCCTGAATGTGTTGTGCATGCATTTAGAGGTCTATCTTCCTCTGTTATGATCCCCCGCAGCAGCAGCAGCCAACATGTAAACATACCGAAGGCGAATGCACATCGACCTGCCGGCTCTGTGTGTCACTGTGCGACTCAACTGTCCACATTCTATTTTGATTTGTTTCCAAGCACGAGCATGTACATGATGGATGATTTCCACGCAGCAGTATTCATCAAGGCTGTCGAGCCAGTCGCTTGTCTCTTTCCAAATGAATGGGAAACACTATTTGTATAATGCTTTGAAACTGTAGCCTGGTGAAATTTGAATTTACTTTGCTAATGGAACACATCCATAATTATTATATGCTTTCTGTCTTCAAGTTGGCTGATAAGCTCAATTTATGGTAGTTGACTTTTGCCCTACAGTGACATCTTCAGCAGGGGGATGCCAGGAGTTTTAGTTTTCAGCTGTGAGGGTTTTTGTGAAGTTTATAGAGCGGGCCAGGGTACATCCCCTCTAGTCTGTCATCATACTTAAGTGGAGCATTGTCTAGGCCCTGCAGCTCCCCCCAGATAAAACTGCCAGTGGTGCAATTTCCTCAAGACCCCTCAGGGCCCATAATTCTCTTTGTAGGTTGTCTGACAATTTGCTAAGCAGTTGAGACTGGGACACGGCAAGACTGAGACGTGCTGCAGCTTAAAGCGTCTTCACAGAACAAGAGGCTCTGCACACGACTCTACAAGGTTACGAGAAGCCAGTTAACTTTCACATTTCAGATACAGAAGTGAGAAATAGAAATCTGAACTCCTCCTTCACTGCTCAGTGAAGCACCTGGCAGTGAGTCGATGTGCGAACTAGCAGGGAGTTTATGAATTCAAATAACAAAACATGGCTGTTCTTTCGAGGAGCAAATATTTGTTTAGTGGCGATCATCAAAAGGAAAAAAGGAATCCAATCAAGTACAGTACGAGCCCGAGGAGCCAGAAGGCAGAAGATGGAAGGGATTCCGAGTGCAGCTCTTATCCAGCTCTGGTGCTTTCTGGGCTACCCAGATTTGGTGCATCACATGCGTTAATCACCCTGCCAAGTGTAAAAACTGCACCAAAGGAGGGCGTTGGCTCACAGCTAGAATGACATACATTCAGTATGCATGCATGAGGAGCTCCGACTGATGTGCCACTGTACACAGAGGGAGCCGAGTCCTGTATCAATGCTTAATGTCCCCATCCACTTGTCATGATGCAGACATGGTTATGAGGGAAGTTTCTTTTCCAGGGTGTTTTTATCGAGCCATCTGTAATGCTGCAGAACTATCACTATGCTGTTCACAAGGACACTAGTTACACCCAATCGCCAAATTTATGCAAAAATCTGTTGTGCTGCCTGTAAAGGACTTTATGTTTGTAGTGATTTGTGTTTGTGTGTGTGTGTTTGTGCACCACCGAGGGGAAAAGAAGGACAGTCATAAAATCCTTTTCTTTCATATCGGCACAATTACCCATGGAAGTAAAATCATACTTCCAATCTTTCTCACATTTTCCCCTCTCACAGTAAACCATTCACAATCGGCCTGTAATTGATTGTAAGAATGAAATTGCCCGTTATGATCCAGGATAGAATTGTCTGAGGGATGGCGTGAGAGAACTAAATAACAAATGTGAGGACAGGATGAAAGACACTGCTTTAATTCACCACAACTGATTTGATAATAAAACTGGAGCCCATTTCACAGTATAGCCAATTATGTCCTCGGTGAGTTCTGCCATCACGCCTGTCAGACTTTAACACCTCACAACCAAGTGTGTGGCAAATCCAAAACCCCTGTGATGCACGTCGGCGATGGATCTATTTTGAAAATACTGTGACATTTACAATAACGCAGATATTTCACATAATTAAACCAACTGTAATTACCTTGATGCTGTACGTCTTTATAACTTTCCACACATTTTAAAGCCCTCTCCTTTTTGGAACTCTTTAACTGTGAGAACCTCTGGCTCATTTTGCAACACAGGAAAGAGCTCCAAGGTGACATGAAGTATGAGTCAATTCTTCATGTGAAGGAAGTAATTAATTAGGATGTCAAATGTGCAGAGCATCCTCGCCTCCATTTTTCTTCTTAATTGGGGAATAATTTGGAATTTGGAGAGGCTGCAGATCACATGTAATGAAGATTGACACCTGTTATTTCTCCCTGTCTCCTCCATCCTCCACGGACTACCATTTATTAATGTCTGTGCCCTTTGTGTAAGGTTACATAGACGCTGTTCTCCTGCGATTGCTGTGCAGCCACAAGGGTCGTGTCTCAATAGACGGTGGAGGATTGGCGGGGCTGCAGGGCCTCACCCTTCAGGGCCGACCTGTATGACACATAGAGACTGCTTTCCTTGTGCTTCACTTCTCATGTCCCATGTAACAGCTGTCTCTCTCAAAGTGATGGCTTCATTTCGACTCCTCCTGGAAGGATCCTCAGTGGAACAGCCCCCCTGAAACTAATACCAGAGTTAACATATGTCAAAAGGTCAAATGTGTGTGTTTTCACCTTTCACACAACACACTCCAGCTATGATCAACCCGACCTGACATGAAAGCCGCTCCCTGAATGTGGAGGGAAGATTAATTGCCCTCTGCAGTCCGCGTGTACTTAATCTCACGTCCTCAAAGTGTGGCTATGTGAGATTAGGTTGCACTAAGCCACTAAGCGCCTGGTGTACACACAGGCAGAGACATCTCTAAGAGGGGGCACACATATGTAAAGCATTCAAAAACACACAACTGCGTGGGTGGCTGCCTGAACAAACACAAGTTGAACCTGCAGAAATGTAAACGAATGCGACACAGACACACGCACGCTGCTGCTAAACCAAGCGCCAAACGTCAATCTTCAATCCTGAGTAATTCAGCTGAGACACAGAGCCGTGCTGTGTTGTCACAGGACAGAGAATCTTAATCAAACCTGAGCTCTGTCAGTCCGCTGCTCACCTTTTTTTTTTTTTCCACTCACACAAAATCAAATTAAATGAGAGTAGGGGGGAGGCGTTTCTGCGTGAGGAGAGAGAGTTGTTGGGCTACAACAAGAGCAGCGTCTGCATAGAAAGCACAGCTAAATAATCATTGTTTGCGTGTAGCAGATTGGGCAGCTTGAAGGGGTTAAGCATGAGTGGATTAAAAATGCCGGCACACATCCGTTTCCATAGTCTAATCCTCTTAGAGCCCACTCCTAATACGTTTTTATATCTTTCCTATCTCTCACCGAGGTGAAATATCAGATTAGTTGCCAGGCTTTGACTATATCTTATTACAACCTTATCTAACACTGAGGGGTTGGGAGCTACCATGGAGGTGGGGGCAGTGATCGACCTCACTGCCTTTTGTTCGAAAAACCCAGATTAAGGTTTTCCTGTTGCTGTGGTCATTGACATAAGTCTCTATAACAGATGACTGGTCCATTATCCTTGGATGTATTTCATTATCCGGTTTTCTAGCTACAATGCAAAGACAAAAAAACACTACATTATAAGTAGGAAGGATATGTTGTATGTTCAGGAGTCAAACGTTGAGTCTTTGAGGGCTCATCTCGTACAAACATGTTGCCTATTGACGCCATGAACCTGTTTGTGTCCACAAACAACTAATAATCCACACCATCCCATACCTGATATCTACTTTCAATTTATACACTGCCTGCAGCAAAACCGGATCTCATACTTCTAAAATCGATCATATTCCTGCAACAGCTAATGAAACATATGAGAGAACACACGAGTGGAATCAATGAAGTGTTAAAACAGAGGTTCTCAATATATCTCGACTATCTCCTGTAGACAGGAAGAAGCAAGGTACAGCGACGTTGAATAATGTCATTGGTTATGAACTTCCACAGAAAGTTGCCAATTAGTTTTAATGACCAGGGACCAGAGATATAGCTATAGATGTTATAAGTAGCACTTTTTACTTTTACAGCAAGGTCCATGTGGAACAGTGCTTCAGCCTGTCACCTTTGTAGGAAACTTAAGCTGTAAAAGACAAATTGTGCTTAGTCACTGTCCTGTTCATTCTGTAGTGCTTTGAATTGGCCTCTGCGTCCAACAGACCACAGACTTTATAAAACATGGGTGTATCTGAGTGACGTCAGCCTTCTGTTTCTGAAGCAGTGTTATGACGTCCAACAATGGCGGATGCCAGATTGGAAATGCTGACTCACTCTTACTTTTGGTCACTCTGACCATAAAAGAGGTGGAGCTGTGGCCCTTTGCAACCCCTCTGTGTAGGTTGTGCCTTTCATAGGCTTTCCAAAGCATGGGCTGAAAAATCGCCCCTGTATAGTGTGTAGGGACATAACAAAATGAGCCCATCAGATCAAAACTACTGTTAGTGCCAGGATGTAAGCATTTTCAATCTTGCTGTGAAAAGGGCAATTGAAAATGGGGGTTAATGTGGTCTTCCCAAGCGGCAACCACCAGATGCGAGAATTTAAGCCAATGTGGAAGTGCTAAAAACTACAGTTCCTTCAGTGTCCACTTGAGGATAGCTCAAGTACCAGAAACCACATACATGCCAATCTTAAAAAGCAGATATTTACAGCAAAAAAAACATGTTTAGCTGGAACACTGTAGCTGTTAGCAAGGAGACTCAAAGCCCGCCTCTTTACCTCACACTAGCTCTACAGAAGTTGGCTTGAGTTTAGCCTTTCCAATATGGCACCCACTGACGATGTAGGTTTCAAAACAGCGCTTCAGAAACAGATAGGTGACGTCATGGACACTTTGTCCATTTATTATACAGTCTATGGATCTCCCCCACTTTTGGTTCCAGCCTCAAAAGGACATTTGAGGAACTGCAGTTTTTTGCATTTTTACATTGGCTTTATTTTTTCATCAGAGATCAAGACCTTGTTCGTTTTATCTTTTTTCATGTATGTTGAACGTGAAGCCCAAGAAAACATCATGTGTTGTTCTTAATTAACAAGTAGAACAGATATAGCAAACTCTGTGGGCATTATAGTTTCTTTGATATCACATCAGTATTAATGTCTTATTACTGGATACTTTTCAATTTGAACTTCCAATTATGTTGCCTTGCAGAAATTTTGGCACCAGTCTGCTTCAGCGGGTCTTAGTAGCAAGTGGGAGATATTGCAGCTGTCCAAAATTTCACATTTCTCAAACTCATTATAACACCTGGTTGGTCGATTCAAGCCCTCTCTTTCCTGTTCTCTCTCACGATATTCCTTATTTTTTCTATTCCTCGTTGTTCCTTTTAACAACAAACTACTGGATGCCCACCTCTGCCACTAAACCAGACAGCAACAAAACAGAGAGTCACCCTTTCACACTCATACAACGGCAAACAATGCACCTTTGACTTATACGCTCTGCCTGCAGTGCTCATATAGTCCGCCTGCAATGCAGTGCACTTTCATATCAGCATAGAGAAGGCACCAGTTAATCCACAGGGTTATGATAGTGAAAGTCCTTCTTTATCCACCTTAAGATGATCCTGCTTCTGCAGTCCTGTGCGGTGCAGATATCAGTCAGAGCCGCAGAGAGAAAAAAGTATACAAGTTTGTGTAGAATGTACATCCTGAGGTCTGCAAAGGGCCATGATGACTCGTCCACAAACACCATGGGGTTGTTCCACCTTTGTGATCACTGAGGGACGGAGCAGAGGAGGAGCCAGGGTGGAGCACTGACAGCTGAATAAACATGTATTGATGGTAGAGTTTGCCAGTGAAGCAGCAGCAGAGGCAGGAGGAAGCTGTTTGAGTAAACTCAATAAGGTGTGCAGTGGTATGAAAAATGGTGTATGTGTTTCTGTTTGCTGTGTTTGTGACGGTTTGCAGAGTACATCATTTAAAGATACCCTGAGGAGGGTTTGACCACCAGGTGAACTATAGAGCCAAGTTTTTACAAGTTGCACCCTTTTGTTTCGATCATATACGAAGATGCATTACACATCCAGTAACTGGAGTGCACATGCTATGCTATTTTGCTGATTTGTTGTCTGGTTTGAGACACAGCAGCCTAGTATTTCAGGAAAGGCGAGGAGAAGAGTCCAGTCTTGAAATCTTGTATTTTACCTTTACACAACTGGAAATATTTGTATAAAATGGCCAAATGATGAATGAATGATTTGATGTCACTTTGTTTATGGTGGAAAATACAAAGAGATGAAACGGTGCAGGAGAAGTGAAAGAAACAAAAGCTGCAGGCTAAGACCAACAACAAAAAAGTAGATGTAAAGGATATATAGTGGTGATCAAGGACTTATAAATGCAAAATAATATTTTATAGTTTCTGACAGTGATGAGGAAGAAAACTCAATCAGGCGCAAACAACAAAACACTTTTTTTTAAGTTATATTTTGGGGGATTTTTTGCCTTATTAGACAGCTGAAGAGAGACAGGAAACATGGGGAGCAGAGAGTGGGGGAAGACATGTAGGAAATGCTCGCTGCCGGTAGTCGAACCGGCAACCTCTGTGAAGAGGACCACAGCCTCTGCACGAGGGGCGCTCAGACCGCCAGGCCACCAGCGCCCCCCAATGAAACACATTCTAATGAGAATTCTAAAAAAATAAAGACTTGATGTTGACAAGCTACATCAGTTTAATATTTGCTGTTATAAGCTCCAAAGCCTCCATTTATCCTTGTTTTGCAATATATTTAACAGCAGATTTAGTAAGACGTTATGTAGTTTAGATCAACTCTTACACATCAAAGATGAGGATTGAGAGTGAGTGAACCGAATGTCTGTCCAGCATGCCTGTAACCACAGGCACAGTAAGGGACTCTTGTCAAAGTGCAGTACAGCCCTTTTCTTCGTAAACAGACATAGACACTATCTGTGTTCAAAGCACTTCTCTTTGAAGTCGAAGAAAATAAAAGAAGCCATGAGGGCCACTTTGAGTAAGGATCATTCCTCCTATAGAACCACTTTTATCTGTGTGTAATGCACTTTCCTTACCTCAGTAGATCAGCAGGGAAAGCGCGGCGGCATTGCATCGGAGGGATCGCAGCAGATTTCAGCACTTGGTGCAACTTTGATAGCAGACTGATGAATGAGTTCAGAGACAGAAAAAGTTTTGACTGAAATGGGGTGACAGAAATGTCTCTTAAAGACTTCATCCTGCTCACCCTGTCAGTGTGCCAAATCCACAACAACAACGTGCTCACTATATCTTGCCCCTTACTTGTATGTTCTGGGAGCTTAGTGTTTAATTTTTCTGTCAAATTTTAATGTAGTTTATGATATTTTGGAAGAAATGTGCATTAGTGGGTGTGGATTTGGCCTGATGGCTAAATTGCGCGCCCATGAAGCGGTTGGCCCGGGTTCGACTCCCCCACTTTCTCCCTGTTTCCAGCACTATCCACTGTCCTCCCAACACTAATAAAGGTGCGAAAACCCCAAAAATTTTAATTTAAAAAAAAGAAATGTGCATTAGTTTTAGTTCCACTTAAGTCATGCAAGATTTAGGCAAGTTTAGGTGAACGATAACTAGAAACATTACAGACAATTTTGATATACTGTAATGCCATGCTTTCTTTCTTTTTTTCACATGAGTCCTGAAAGTTCTCCATTCAAACAGATGAATTCTACAACATTTGATATCACCACAGGAGCTCTTTTTCTGCATAAATGTCTGTGCTCCTGCATCTTTTTACGTGTTTCCCGAGCTTTCTTAACTCTCATTGGATTAGTGCTGAATTTAGCCATTAAATCTGTTTTATTTTCATGAACAGTTAACATCAGATCACGAAACTTAGGGAGACACAGCATAACTGAATTTTAGATGCTTTCATTAAAGGCCGTGCAACAGGTCAGACAGCTTAGCAGCTTGTGAACAAGAGATAATTTAGACCTGCAGAGGATTCTGTTTGGCTCATCAGCTGGGCTGCTGTGTGCAGATGCATGCTGATCAGTGAAAAAGCCTATGCATCAAATCAATACTATGTTTTTTTTTCTCTATCAGCCATCCTTCACATTGCTTTAGTTGAGTTTTAGTGTGCCAAAAAACAACCATTTTTATAGCTCGTCTTACAGAGGTTACTTTTTTACTCATTTTGAAACATAGATACAATACAACTTTTTTGTCCATTGGTGATTAAAACTGTTCCTTTACAGGACGTGCTTTTTTTGATGTGTGATAAAACCAAGCCAAATCAAAACCACAGTCACAGAGTCAGAAAATGAAAGAAAAAGTATCAGAGAAGCAGAAGCACTGCTGCTTTGTACCACATCGAACATCACATTTCTAAATTTTGGTTTTACACAGTCTGTGCTCAGGTCTGCAGGAGTGAGTTTTACCTCCAGTGCTGCCACTCAGAGTTCACTTCCACAGCGCATTGATCCTGAACTATGTCTTGGAAAATAGCCAGTGCCCAGGGAGCAAGAAAAAAAAAACTGTTGAGAGGCGATTCTGGAGACATGTCCCCCGCTCCCCTCCACCTTCCTTTAAAGAACTGCTGACACAATCTGCATCCCTGTGCTTATATAGATCTCATAAATTCAGATACACGGTTGGTTAAAACACATGAATGAGAGAGGTGGGATACAAACACTGAGTTCTTTACAAGTGGTTTCCAGGGAAGCAGAGCACTTGAGTATGGACATCTCTCTTGCTATCTCTCCTCCTCTCTCTGCCTCTATCTCTGGCTGCAGCGTGAGGCTAGCTATGGGGAAATTACCCATGAATGAAACAACTGTTGACACAAAGAGAATTATTTTTTTGCCCTTGCTCCACTGTATGGGCAGTGGATTATGAAATCCTGTGATCCCTCCCCGGTCCTCAGGCCTGGGTAAACATTAGCTGACACATGGGGGAAAGGAATCCCCATAGCCCCAGGGCCAGATTGCCTCCTGCCAAAATAAGCAGCACACAAACCCACTACATAGTAAGAGAGAATAATGAAGCCAGGAGGTGCCTGAGAGGGAGAAATTATCGTAAACATTCTGGTATTAAGGACCTTAGCATGCCTTGAGGTTGTATGAAATAAAAAAGGAACATGTGGCAGAGATATGGAGGCATATAGGACTGAACTGTGATATGTCTTTATACAGCCTGTGGAAATCACTGAAGGAACAAAGCAGGTGTTTGTTTATACGCTGGCAGCATGGGTTTTGTGTTCAAATCCCAAATGCGACTTCCCTGAAAAAGACCTCTAGTGGCCGTGTGGATTAAGACTATTATCAAAGGTGAAAGCAGTGTAATGGAAGTAGTGTGATGCTGTGGTTGGTTGAGTTGAAGAAATAGTCTGACTTAGTGAAGGTATAGACTTCAAACCTGTTTTTTCAGAATGCAAACCAGCAGTTCTGGGAAAGAAAGAGAACAAAAATGACCATAGTCCAGCAACTTTGTTCAGAGCTTTGCTTTACTCTCTCCTGGCAGGAACATCAGAGCTGTCAATCTTTATCTGCAATCCAAGCGACAACCTCCGTACCCAAAATATGGAGCCCATGCAGAAGTGTTATAAACTGCAGTTCAATAAGCGTCCACATAAGGCTGGCTGCAGAAACAAGGGAAACCACATACACACCAATTCAGCAATAATAAACATGTGTACAGCCTGGTTCAAAAAACGGCTTCGGTCTGAAGAGCTCATTTCTTTATGGGCATACACTGTACGTGGGGTGAATATTTTTACAAAGCAACAGTTCAGAAGATATTAAGATTACAAGTTTTGCCCATTTAAGAACATGATTGACAGGCGAGAACACATAGCTGTTGGCGAGGAGGTTCAAACCCTGCCTCTTTGCCTCACACTTGCTCAACAGAAGTTAGGTTGCGTTCAACATTTCCAATATGGCTCCTGCTGACGATTCGCTTCAACATAGTGCTTCAGAAACAGATGGGGGACGTCACTGATACTACGTCCATTAATTATGCAGTCTATGCTACAATCCCATTCAAATGTAATTCTTTACTGTTTGTAATTTTAGTATTACATTATAATATTAGAGCTCAAATTGAATCATTTAATTTATAAATCTTGCCCTCCACTATCGTTGTGATTCTGTGTTCTTGAGTTGAAAAACTGTATTGTTTATAGAGCCATGTGTCACGTGACAAAAACATTTAGAACCTACAGTGAACAGGGGATTCAAAGAAACTTTAGCAGGGAGCCAAATGAAGATCTTTGATAATGACTTCATTCCCTAACTAACTGTCAAGGATACACATTCAGAATGAAAGCACTGTGTAAAAATGAAGGAAGTCACTAAATTGAAAAAAAAAAAAAAACAGATTGGGCTTTTACTTTGAAAAGCATACAGGAAGTAAGTTAACTAATCTTTATATTTCATGCCTAGGAAGTTTTCATAGTGGTGGAGGCAGACGTTGTTTATATCAGATCAACTAATTGACTTGTTTGAACAATGACGAGGACTATATCCCCTGTATATGGGGCGCGTGCTTCAACCGCTAGGCCAACAGCGCCCCAGTGATGTGGCTTTTGAATGTGTAACCATCTGGGTGTTGTTTTGGAAAGTAGTCACAAGTTACCTACTTTGTATATTATAGAAAACTCCAGTTCTTCACTTCAAATGTGGGCAAAGAGCAACCAAATCTATACAAGTTAGAATATGACCTTTGTATTTAGTAGTTAAGTGGTTAGCCGATGATAATAATATAATATAATATAATAATTGTAGCTTTAATGCCATCAATAATATGTGGGAAACTTTCTGTGTCATGCTGCAGCTGGTATGCCAAGTCCCTATTAATCCTCAGGTCTTACATTATCCACACACCACAATGCTTTATTGTATTGTTCATAGTTCTTCACAATAAGCAAGTTCAAGGCTCAACAACACTGAGCCAATACTCAGGAATGATAGTAGGATACGTATCGTCAGAACAACATGGATTTTCTTTATTCAAGGGAGTCAAATGTTAATTTCTCTTCTGACTTGTTGGCGGTACACATCAGAGTGTTCTCAGCCTCAGTTAAAGAAAGCAAAGAGCTCCATTATCTTTGCCGTCTGATGTGCAGTTTCTTTATTTTGAAATCTGGTTAAATATTTATTTGAAACATGACCACTGTCACCATCGGCACTGATCATTTTCTTTGCTGCTTTAGTCATGCACAATAACTTATTTTGGGAAACATAGACAAAAATACTGAACGTATTGAAATTGTGGTTACTATGCATAAGGTTGAAAAAAAACGGACTGTAGCTTTAAGGACTTGGTGTTTACTGCAGAGGAGTTTCAACATGTGTCAGTTTGTCACCATTCCTAAAGGAAGTATAAAAAGCATCAGAAGGCAAACCAAGCTCGTCTCTCAGGCCCGGGCTCCATCAGCTCGGGTGAAGATTACAAACTCTAATATGTTTATTTTCAAATGTTAAGGACCTAGCAACTCTCCATGGATCAAAAATCAGCATGTGATGTTAAAATACAATCTGCTTAGCCCAGACCACTTCATACCACATGCACAATTAGTTTATGTGAACAGCATGATATGCCTTTCATGTGCCATTTCCTTAATCCCACATGCACAGAGGGATATGAGTCTCCCGAGGAAATCAATCCTGCTATATCCCAGCGTTTTCCTCGTACACTGGTATCTGCAAAGGGAACTGCCACCTTCCTGTAGCACCTTACACCACCTTTAACGCCAAAGGCTTTGAAGACAGCTAATTCCATACTAATTTCTTTCTTTCTAACCTCCCTCACCATAATTCCAGGCCAGGCACGAGGCGAGGAGACATGTGTCGCTTGATCTAATGGCAGAGGACTAATTGCATTCTGGGATACATGCCTGGAATTCAGAATGTCCAACAAAAAAAGCATGTTGTGCAGGCAGAACACATACAACATGGGGACAATTAATAACCCTCCTTCAGGGGGAGAAAATTTGGACTGTCCAGCCTCCCAGAAGACTGCACTGCTGCCTTTATGATATCTGCGGCCAGATAGAGACAGGCCCTGCCATCCCGAGGCAGCGTGACTCCACCGGGGCTCCGCTGTGACTGGACTGTTATGAGGCCAACTTAGCCAGCCCGCTCCAATCATAGGAGCACAATCAAGCCCCTAACCACACTGAATGCTAAGCCAGATCAGTCTCGGGGGTGGTTTGTCAGGTTTTTGCAGGGATAACATAGCATGAGATTATTTTTTCTCTCTCTGGCTGTGTCTCTCCCTCTATTCCGCTCCGTGTGTGTCTGTTATTTTGAATCTCTCTGAGGAGGAGAATGCCTTTTCGACACATGCTTGACACGCACTTGCACTCACGTCCATGCATAGTGCATAGACACAAAAACGCCTGTGTGCTTTACGCCCACACGCTCCCCTCACCTCCCATCTCCCCTCGACACAAGCAGCCAAAGCATTCAGAGTCTCCATTTATACGGTTCAGATGTGGTTCAGCTGCAAAATTAAGATGAGGTGTCGACAAGCTAATGTTGGAATACAAGAGCTGCTAATTTGTGGCCGGCCTTATGGAGCCTCTGCCATCAAATGTTGCTGCAGCCCAGTATTAAGGTGATGAAGTGTAACATTTTAAACTGGTACAATCATAGGGCAAAGTCCTCATTACCGTGAAGGCACTGGTGGCACATTATGAAAAGCAATAAACGTGACCCCCTCCCTCGTGCTGCATCTATCAAACAGACAACATATGGGCGCCCACAGGAGTGGCTGTGACTCCTCCGCCTGGGGTTTGCTAACACTGTCATGGTCAGTGTAACAGGAAATGTCATTCTCTTAGCAAAACTGGATTTTTCACCAGTGGGAGTGAGACTGTAACCTTTTGAGGAGTAGCACCAAGGTGTGTGTCCTGTAAGTGACAATGGGCACAAGTGTCTATGGCTTCATTTTAGCAGAGAGAGATGATTTATCGTATTAATGTAACTACTATTTTCTTCATGCTGTCCTGAGCTCAAATGCTTGTTCTACCGTCGGCTGTAATAGGTCGACTAACAACTCAAAATTTAAATATTGGATGCCTTGATAAACGAGCAACTAAACGGATAATTAGGGAAAAAAAGTTAGGGAATTAAGAGCTATATTTCAAGGGAAAAAACAGCCTTTACATAGTTTGACACCTGCTGATGTTAGCATGCAGCCACTCTCTTGCTACCCTTACCACAGCTAAAAACTACATTTATTGCAAACTCAGCATTAGCTAGGAATTTAGATCATTCCAATTGTATCAAGTTACAAACGTAACATCTACAGTATATTCGCTTTATTCCACTTCCTAGCTAACGGATGTAATGTCTAGCTTGCTGAAGAGCCACTGAAAAGACAAATAATAGTGACAATCTAGAGGGAATTTGGGGCATGGATCAAACAAACAACAACAACATTTAAAAGGTAGGCTATTTGCTACAGTTAATGTTAGCATTCAGCGAATATTTAAAAAAAGACGCCCCCGCTCACATGCACGATTGCAGCTGCTTGGCGACCATATTATCGGACTGATTCAAAACCGGTCCTCAGCACATTGTTTGTGTTTTGCAGTAAGTCAACTCATGTCTCACTCAGCTGTAAGAAAACACCCAAACATTATCATAGTGAAAGTTAAAAACACAAGCAACATGAAATGTACGCGCAGGAGGCGGGCAGAATGGCAGGACGGGATTTGATTTGGTTTCATAATTGGCTCCTAATGGCAGGGATTGGTTGGTGTTTTCCCAGGTTACTCCTGATGTAGATGCAGCTTTTTTTTTCGCTCTTTTTAAAGAACACATTATCTATTGATTCCTATCTGGACATAAAATCATTTTAACCCAGTATAACAAAAGTGTATCTAAATCTGACACCAGCCTCAGCTTTAACAGTATGCCAACTAGCAAGTGGCTGGCTGCTAATGTTAGCTATTGTCCTGACAGTTACTTATGGTTAACTAGACATTTACACTATCCCTACTGCCTGAGTACCAAACAGTAATATAAGCTTTTAGCCAACCCCTAGTTAACAGTAATGCTAGCTAGCAAGTGGCTGGATGCTATTGTCTACCAACAGCTAATGGGTTACCGAATATGATGCTACTTTAAACATACTGCCAGATTCATTGTTTTCAGTTTGAGATCAATAGTGAAGCAGTAAAATGATAAGGACTTGTTAGATAAATCTGAAACACAGTTTTTTTTGACTCTGTAAAAGCATTTCAGCTTCCCAGCCTGAGCTTGGCCTCATTAGAAAATGGCTTCTGCGTGAATGTGGTCAATGGCAGGCAGAGAAGAGGGGCTTTGTGTGAGTTTGGAGGTTATCCTCTGTTATATATAACCCGTACCTCATTTTCCAGCACACAGCCTGGTGGGTCTAGTAGGATTTAAAGTATTAACAGGCTAAATCAGCCCCAGCCACTAAAAAAAATGGATATTAGATTAGATAGACAGATTAGAGAGAGAATAATAATCCAGACAATATGTCTCCCAGTCTTGTTTCCCCAGGCTCTGAATACCAAGATCAACAAACACTTACTTAAAACTGACATATGTCACCGACTTTGAAATAGCACTACGGCCGAGCATGTACAAATCCCCAGTGTGAGGTAGTGACCGTGATGTTCCGTTCAATGCTTCACTCTGAGGGGGTGACGGAGGTGCACATCCGCACTAATTTGTCTTGACGGGAAAACAGCTGTAAGCACCCTCAAGGGGGGGTAAGAGATAAGCGCTGTGTTGAGGAGATTGTATCAGATAGCAACAATGTCCCACCCAGGCACCATGCTACATTTTCGGGAGTCCTATCCACCATGCTGTGCCTATTAATCAGAGCTGACATTGAATAAACACAACAACACAAAGCTAATTGACCATACGCCAGGTGAACAGAAACTTCTGTGTTCACAGATCCTGTCTATTGTCTGTTCAAAGCCTTGGGTTTCTGTGGCTTATTTGTTTTTACCTTTTTCTCTCTCTCCTCAAAAGACCCAGGCTTCCAAACAAGACAGCTGATTTTTGCACATCAAGGTAATTAGTTCAAAACGAAATCACCCATATAGTATTGTGCTCATGATTACACCCATTGTGCTTTATGCTATGGAAACAGGAGAGGAAAGGAGGAAAGCTAATTGAAGTAGTCGAAACAGTAAAGCATTCAGCTCCAACATCTGACATAAACATAGGCAGACCTTCTCCCACACCACCCAGACAAGAAAAAACATTTTCTTCTTGTTCGGTTGCCTTAAGGCACTCTAAGCTACAGTACAATGTTCAATTTTCCTAATTCAGAATGTTTCAAACGGCCTGCTGTTTGGAGGTCATTCCTTTTTCGGTGTGGGAGGGGTTACACTGTTAATAACAACTATCAAGTATGCAGGCCCAAAAAAGAAAATCCAATGCGCCAACCAAATTTTCTTTTAATATCCAGCACTGTAGAACTTTCTGAATATAAACTGTCATATTGATTATGGCTTTGGTTTTCTGTATTATGCTCTGTAGGCTTTATAAAGTGTTGCACTAAAATACTACACTGTCTGTTATCCTGCTTCTCTGGTTGCATTTCTTAAAAACAAGATCATTTGGCTGCCTTTATTTCTCCAAGATTGGGATTTTTTTAGACCTCATTTCATTTCATGTAAAGAAATCACACACACAGCATTTTAAGCAGCACACTATAAAGTGAATTGCTAATGTTCTAAAACTGTAAATCCACTTTAAAGGGAGTACTTTAACATTAAGCCATTTGGAGTTTAAATGCTGTTTATCATAGAGACATTCAAAGAGAAAGAATGAAAACACATTTGGCTGGAAACATGAGAGGACTGTACACAAAGTCTGTTAATTGCCGCCCAACAGCATAAATAGCCAAACCAATTATGCACAAATAGAACAAGCTTCTCTTTAACATGTTTCATTTCAGAAACAAACGGGTCATTGGGTCTAATTATTAATTGTTTAAACATCAACAAACTGCATATTAAATCACTGTAAGCTCTTGATGATCAGGAGCGGCCACCAACCATGCAACTTCAAACAGCCTCGTTCAACAATTCTTTCATTCATTTGTATTTGTATGCATCAAGGGCCACATCCATTCTAGTGCGGGACCATCTGCATCCATTTCCTGCTTGCGTCAGGCAAAGCATGGTGAGAGCTGTGCTGCCGCTAAACCTGAGGGAAGCCATTCAGAGAAACCAACATTTTACTACAACACATCAAATACAAATTTGTGAAGTTCAAGAGCAGCTCTTGTGCCGGTTAAAAAAAGACACATTTATACGCAGAGAACCTGTCAACCTCAGTCATGAGGAAAGTTAAAGTGTGCTTTTTCTATGGTACCACTTCAATATATAGAGGCAAAGAAGGTTCCCAGAATAGGCACAAACACAAATGCTTCCACTTTATTTCCACTCACTGGCTCACAGAGAAGGGACAGGGAGGAGGAGAAATGGTATTAAGTGGTATTAACACTGATTGAATGACACACAACCAAGCTGGAGCCACTGTACTCTTCCTGCAACTCAGCCATGATGGGGGTCCCAGGCCACTGCTTTAGGGAAATTAGGATTAAAAACAGGATTAAATTAAAAGTAGCACAACAACTGACAGCACAACAACAAAAAGTTGGAGAAGAGTTTAGAGAAAGCCCACTTTACTTTTAGCCATGTTGGAGAGCTGGAGGGACTCTGTGAACCCTCAGACGGACGGTGAGAATTGATACTAATTGATGTGTCATGGATAGGCACAGTGTGGAATGGAGTGGAGGGCGTATCGTCATTGACAAGACGCCCATAGATTAAGCCTGTCAGTTCCCCTTCCTTTTTATGCCTCTGGCAAGGGGCGCTCAGGAGGAATCAATTTTTTGAGAAGCTGTATGGATGAGGACCATAATAATAATAACGTCATCCTCAGCTCCAGCCAAAATAAGCGTGGCCATCTTGCTTATTCGGAATCAATGCGCTCCTGTCTGTCTGTCTCCCTGTCTCTGCAGTCTTGTTCTAGCTCCTGTAAGTCTGTTTTCTCTGCACGGGCCGAGTTCCAGTGGCGGGCGGGACATTGGGGTGATAATGCCAGCATCTGTCAGAGCAGCTTAGATATTCCTTTCCAAGCAAGCAGCAGGGACAGACTACAGACGGGTGCCATTCCTTGGCAGCAGAGAAGAAAAAAAAAGATATGAAGTAAAATCAGTCATTCTCTGTGTACTTTCAACTGCATTGGTTCAAGCTTTCCACCTCAAACGCCTCAAATATGCTCAAAACCGGTGCGAGGTTGTGAAATTCCCATGGACTTAAGTAGCCTAGCTCTTGCCTTTTGACCACAAGTTTAAAGATAAACCTCTGTGCAGCCTTAAACCTCAGTATTTTGAAACCTTTTTTTCTTTAGAAACAATAGTATTGCACTCAAGTGAATTTTTTTTTTTCTATGATTCCTTTTAGTCCCTGAATGCTTTGTGGCTGGTTGCTGTGTTTTTGTATGTTTTTGTGATGTTATATGTCCCATTCTGTCTTTTGATTTTTAGTTTTCTGTTTTTTGCTGCCTAACATGACCAGAACTCCTTGGCAGACAAAGTATTGTACACCAATGAGACTTTCTATTAAAATTGCAGGATCTTGACCTAGAAGAAATATTGACAAAATAATCCACTGAGGGGGAAATTGGGGAACAAGGTGCTGGATGTGTGACCTTAGCCAACAAACAAAAAATATTAAAAATTCAATATCTCCACTTTGGATTTGGTTATCCCTTTATGCACATTTTAAGTTTGCAATTTCACCAGTGCTTTCTGTTATACAAACAAAAAGGTTGAATTTAACAGTACAAAATAAAACACAATGCCAATAAATCTTTAAACAAAGGATAACCTCACACTGATGCACCAAACACTTTCAATTCACACGCCTGGTTGCAACTTGGAACCTGGCTTTATGCACACCGGGCATCATGTCCAGACTTCTTTTACTGGGGTGACCTATAATGTAAGGTTTCTTTGTGTGCATGATGATATCATGCTTTGTCTGCATGCATGGGTGGAACATTTTGAGACATATAAGTTCAGGTGTAACATCCTGTCTTCGCAGCTTCTTTGCTGACTGCTTTAACACTCTGAACTGTTCCTTCTATTTTTCTATAATTGCTCCTTCTTGCAATAATAAACAATCGCAACAGCGTCCCCCCTGCACAACTTATGCTGGGGGGGGGCATGAAGTAAATTTGCACTAACACTTATAAACTGCACTACTTTGCCCTCTCTGCTTTTACTGATCAGATCTACTTTGATGACTTACATTAATGCATCTTATAGATACTATATTCCTTTCAGTCACACAACAGGGTGGCAACTTTAAAAGCTTAATTTTCCCAACCGAAGATGTTTGTCCAAAGTGACAATACAAAGTAGCCTATTAAAGAAAACGAATGTAACTCCCTCACACTGTTTAACTGTCCACCTGTGCAACAAAGTGCACAGAACGCTACCAGCAGCTGGTTGTAGTACAGTCCCAACAGCTGATGTGAACATAAATCCCTCCTCTTGCAAGGACAACAGCCAATCATAATTCAGGAGTTTGGGGTGGTACCTGGGGTGGCTAATCAGATTTCAAGAGAGGGCCAACACCACCTGTGGCCACCCTTTTGGAATGCACCTGCCCGAAACCAAGGTCCTTTCTGATTTTCCCTGTCATATTTGTACAGTAGTGCATATGCTCTGTGTTTGGCTATTCTCTCATGCAACAATATCAAAATAAAGCAAAGCAAAAGTAAGGCTACAATAATAATTGAGAAAACATATATGTCTGGATATTTATAGCATTCAAATCTTGATAAATAATAGTTAGTGTGGCAAAAGTGTGGTGATGGAAATCTCAGTGCATTTGAATGTTTCAATGCAACAGTGGGAGGTAGATTAAATTACAATTGAAACATCTAATCTTAGGTAAGTCTTAGTGTTATTTTTTTTGTTCTTGGATTTTTGACAGCATTATTGTGTGAAACTGCACTAACAACTCTGTAGTGAACAGTCATTTTCCTCTCAGATTCTTCATTATTTAAAGCATCGATTTTCAGAGGTAAATGCTTTATATCTTGCTGTTTTCCTTTCTAATGGTGGCCATAGCTGTGAGTATGCACACTTCCACTGAGAAAAACAGAAATCAAGCCCGAACATAAAGCATGGTCGGTCAAACACTCCTGACCTTGTCTGACTGACAGTTCAATGAATCAGCAGACAAGTAAACACATTCACACACTCACAATCGGCTCTTCTCTTTACTCCACCTATACCAAAATAATGGCAGTGAAAACAAACACAGATGCTGCACAGTCAATGCAACACCAATCACACCAGAAAATTTAAGGATTTTAACACTGGAGTAAAATCAATAAAGGACACAAAGGAACGTCAAACAGCAGGAAGTATATTGTGGTAGATGGTAGCTAATAAATGAAATATGCTGTCACTCTGGCAGAAGAAGAAATACATTGTGGCTAAATTACTGCGCTGTATAGTTTACGATCAACCCTGCTGCTTGGGGCACTGCTGTTTCTTTTTTAAAAACACTGCACGTAACGGCAGGAATAAGAACACCTGCAACATTTTAACCCTTATCAGACACTGTAGAAATGCAAATTTGACCAAAACTCGTAGCCCCAAGGATGTTGAACCCTAAATTAGTCATAACATAATTCTTCTGACACCAGCAGTCTTCATGTAAAAACCCTAACGAACGATATTTGACAAGAATAGTCTCATAAATGCATAAAAGTTAAAAGTTACAACAGCAAAAGTCCTATTCATAGTATTAAAAACCCACAGAAAGAGGACATCTCCTGAACATTCACAGACATCAAGTAGCAAATAAGCACATTATGTTATTTAGTACTTAAATTGGCACTATTACCATGGAGGACATGCACCTGTTAAGCAGGCAATGCAAGCGTCTGTAACATCATCTGAGACGATAGAAATACCCCACGTACCATCCACCGTGTTGTACATACAGCCATCAGAAAGCCCCGAGGTAGAAGACAGTCCCCTGCCACTGCCTACGGTTGTTTAACTCGCTGACATTATGAATTTATGAGCTTAAAGATTCTTGCAGCGCTTTCCCTTATGCGAAGGCAACATGTCTTGAAAAGTGTTATGGAGGAGCAAACAAGTTGCTTTGTTGATACTTTGTTGTTTGTCAAGATGCCAGTGCATTATGCAAGAGCAGAGGAACTATTTTCACAATGAGAACGTTTCATTTGAGGCGTTTAACAGGGACTCTTTTGTGATACAGTTTGGCCTCGAATTTATTCACTTATTTATTCAACAGCAGTATTATTCAGAAACGGCGGGGAGTGATTCCACATTTATAGCGCTAATCACCACTTTTGCTCTTGTGTCTTGTAATATCCAGTAGCAAAAGCGTTCTTATTATTATATTCTGAACAATTCTTTATTATTTTATTTATTATTTTATTTAACCTTTTTCTTACCAGATAAAAACCCATTGAGATCAAGACATATTTTACAAAGGTGAACTGGCCAAGAGGTCAGCAGCACACATCAAAATGAATATAGTATAGAGCATATATACAGTATGTAAAAAAATGAATAACTTAAAAGGTGCAAATAATTTGCAAATAAAGTGCAGTTAGTGATCACAAACAGCATTTTTTTAAACACAGGCACTGATCAGTGGTCTGTTTTTCCCACTTTAACATAGTAGCCTCAAACAGGCCAATAGAAGCGTCCACTATTCATCCTCAGAGTATTTAATAGACTGAAACACTTTAGAATATTTATTGAAGGTTTTATTTATGACAAAAACTTGTATTACATGTCCATATTTCACAACAATGACCTTATTCTTTCCTCCATACACAGTTCAATCACTCCTTATTGATTTTCAATGATTGAATGTATCACACAAGTAATTCTCATCTAGAAGCAGCATATCAATCGTGATAAAACTGCAAACTTCAAGTCCACTAATAAAACTAAATTTATTTTCCACTGTGTTTCATTCGTATTCATGAGGTAGTGCTATTGTTTTTTGTTTTTTTCGGAGTAAAACAGTCAGGGGGTAAAGAATTTAATGGACGAACTGGTATCACAAAAGGAGCGGACGCTAGGTGTCACCCTTGTGACTTTGAAACCGGCCTGCCCTCAATAGGAAGTGATGGCGGCTGAGCGTGTGCTGTAGAGACAGACTTGCTGCATGGGAGGAGGGTGTGTGTGAGTGTGTGTGTCTGAGTGTCTCTCCGCGTGTGAGGGACCGGCTGTGACCGAGTGACACTTCCCTCTGAATGAGAAGAGCGAAATTTGAGAGAAGGGTGATGATGAGAGGCAATATGTGGAGCTTTATTATCACCTTCTTTTTTCCTCTATACTTTCTTTTAGCTGACAAGTGACAGGCGTACATTGTTCTGCGATATAGTGAGTACTGGTATGATGTCAACCTGAGTTACACGGTGATAAAGCAGATGGGACCCGCTTTGTGAAAGCTAATTCTTTCTTCTTTTTTGTGTCGTCTTTTTCTTTTGAAGAATGGAGGTCAAAGTGCATGTAACCCGTATACTTAAGGACCCTGTAGCTGACAAACACATTTTAATTAAAATAAAGGAGATGTAGTTTATCACGGTATGAAACTGACTATATTGTTTTTAACCCTACTTCATTATAGTCTGACGCCCTCTGATGACGTATCCGCCCCAAAATATCCAAAGTAAAATCAATTCTTGTTAGTTATTCATACTAAAATCAACCTGAATAAAACAAATTACTTGTGACTTAAAATAAACCGTGAGACTTATTGATCCGCACGTGCTCTTGACATTTTAACCGATATTATAAATTACATTTAACTCTTTGTATCCTGGTGTGTTTTGTGTAATAAATAAAGGTGCTCATGGGTCATATAGGCTAGTCTAGAAAATCGTAAGGGCATTTTACTTCCCTGAAATCCCTTGCTAATAAAAACGTGGTTTATTTATGTATTGATTTACCCCCTGGCGAATTTTCCTCCCAGCATGCTCCCACATGGAAACCTATTAACCATACCGTTTGTTGGTTATTGGGGAATTACCACACCACGGTGCTTACATACGTGCTGATGCTGGGGTTCAATTCAGATGTAGTGCACACACATAAGTTAGGGTATTAATGATGTAATATCACAGATACAGTTGCAACTGGCGTATAGATCAATAGGCCCTCCTGCACTTGACTTTGTAAAATGCATTTGAAGATGGTGGAAACTGTTTTTTTTTTTCCAGAGAGGCTTTCTTCTTTTAGCGCAAGGACATCAAACTTTTGAGGATTAAACAGATCCATATGAAGTCCAGGACCCCCCATTGAGAAGATTTGAGTTGTAGACTTCGAAAATAACTGCTGCAGAGAAAAAAACAAGAAGGAGAAATGTGTGAAAAGTTATCCCTTGCATCTCCTCTACCTCGGCAGCAGAAAATGAGTCCGTCGTTCTGTATTTTTGCAGCACCCATCGCTTCCTCAAAGACCCACATGCGTCCCCGAACATCTACTTTTGGGGAACAATCATCTTACACACGTCTTAGTGTTCAGACTTCTACTCTGTAATTGCCCGTTGAGTCGTCCATCTGCAGGAGAACAGGTAGTTGGCCGTGTTTCCTCGCCTGTACTTTGCCCCTCCCACCAGCAGCTCCAGCCCTCCTGTGTAACCCCTGATTGGCTGAGGGGATTGCGGGTCCTGAGACTGAGCGCTCGGCTCTAAGCTGTGCGTCCGCCAGTGTGCACCAGTGAAGCGAGAGGAGCGCTTGTTGGAGTCAACTATAGACAGCCTACTGGCAACGAGTGGTGATTTCTTTTTTCTGCCTCCACCAGGCTGGATATAGGCGTCTGTGCTTCTACTTTTGCTGCAGCCCAAAATGCGTTTTAGAGGCGACATGCACTAGACTCTGTCATCTTTTACTGCCACTGGCTTTTGGCTACATTTTCATCGGAGTGTTTGTGTGTTGCATGGACTAATTATCGGGATACGTGCTGCCTTTTCCAAGTGAGATACGAGGAAATTAATTAGTAAGTAAAAGCTTGAAGACTATCGGAAGGGATGAAAGACTAAATCTGCTGGAAATAAGAAAAAAGCTAATCGGGACTTCAGTGATGTGCTGAGACATTCCTGCAATTTCACCCTTGTTCTTTAGGCAGAGATACCCGGACTTAAGCTGTTGAATAATTTTGTGACTGCAGATTCTTGTACCTTTTTCATCAGATGAGCAGTTTTAGAGCACCGTAGCTGCCGGCTGAAGAGGAAATATTATCACAGCGTGTACTGTGCCACACGGAGTGTGATTTTTATGCAGAATGCGACTTAATTGTTTCGCAGCAAGGAGGAGAATCTAACGCGGACTTTTGAGCCTGATCACTTCATCTGAACGGAAGATTTTTTTTATTTTTCTGGACTTTTGCTGCTCCAAGGAATTCTCATTTTGTGTCCATGCAGTCCGAGCGTTCGTCCTCCTTTTTGCGCACTTCAACATGGACAGTTCATCATGTTTTGCCGCTTGATAAGAGGTGCACGGATTTACACGGCTAAATCACTGTTGTGAGAAGATTCAGCATGTTTTCACTGATCTGTTCTGTCCGCTGCAGCAGACCGGAGGATGTGCTGCGCCTGAGAAGAGTCAAATAGGCTGAGGCACTTGTAACAATTCTAGCTTTCTCACCATGATTTAATTTGCATAATACAAGAGCAATTCGTCAGCCAAACACTTTTTCACCGGACACTTTAATGAGATGATTCATTTGGAACCCTTTTCCTCTTTGCTCTGACGTGCATTCTTGTGCGTAATAATCAAGATATTTTAGAAAAACTCAACAGGTTCAAAGCAAAGCAAGGAAATGGAATTAATACAACTGATTTGTGTGTTCCTCTTGTTTTGGGTCGGGGCCGAGGCTGTCATCAACCTGAAGTATGGAATAAACGAGGAGATGAAGCCCGGCTCCGTGATTGGGAATGTGACAAAGGACGCGCTAAAGCAGGGATTTCAGATTGCACCGCAGCCCCCATACTTAAGGGTTATTTCTAATTCTGAGCCGCGATGGGTGGAACTGAGTCCAGCCGGAATTCTTACAACCCAAATGAAAATAGATCGGGATGTAGTCTGCAGACAGAACCCCAAGTGCATTATTTCCCTAGAAGTGATGTCAAACTCTATGGAGATCTGTGTCATCAAAGTTGAGATTGAGGATTTGAACGATAACGCACCCAGATTCCCAACGAGCCACATTGATATTGAGATTTCTGAGAACGCCTCCCCTGGTACCAGGTTTCCCCTAGAGGGGGCAAGCGATCCGGACTCGGGGATCTTTGGAGTGCAATCGTATTCCATCACCCCAAATGAGCTTTTCGGACTGGAAATAAAGACCAGAGGGGATGGGTCCAAAATAGCAGAGCTTGTCGTGCAAAAATCTTTAGACAGGGAGACACAGTCCCACTATTCGTATGAAATCAGTGCAGAAGATGGAGGAGACCCTCCTAAGATAGGCGCGGGTCCAGTTAAATATCAAGGTGATAGATTCCAATGACAACAACCCTGTTTTTGACGAGACGGTGTATACAGTGAACGTAATGGAGAATTCCCCCTTAAACACTTTAGTCATAGACTTAAATGCAACGGATCCTGACGAGGGCACTAATGGAGAGGTGGTGTACTCGTTCCATAGTTACGTCACCGAGAAAACGAGGGACGCGTTTAAAATTGACCCCAGAACCGGGATCATCACCGTGAACGGGGTTTTGGATTATGAAACAGCGCAAATCTATGAGATCGACGTCCAGGCAAAAGATTTAGGTCCTAACTCTATTCCAGCTCACTGCAAAGTCACTGTGAACGTGATGGACACGAACGATAACCCACCTGTCATCAGTTTACTCTCCCTGAACACGGAGATGGTGGAAGTTAGCGAGAACGCGCAGCGCGGGTATGTCATCGCGCTGGTGAGGGTGTCAGATAAGGATTCTGGGGCAAACGGTAAAGTGCAGTGCAGGCTGCAGGGCAACGTGCCATTCAGGCTGCAAGAATATGAGAGCTTCTCCACTATACTTGTTGATGGCAGGCTGGACAGGGAGCAAAAGGACACGTACAACCTGACTATCCAAGCGGAGGACAGTGGCATCCCTCCTTTACGCGCCACCAAATCTCTGGTTGTCAAAGTCACAGATGAAAATGACAACCCTCCCCACTTCCTCAAACCGCACTATCAAGAGATGGTGATGGAGAACAACCTCCCTGGCTCCTGTCTGCTGGCTGTGTCAGCAGAAGACCCGGATCTGGGCATGAATGGCACAGTTTCCTACTCTATAGTCCCCGGTGAGATTAAGCACATGGATGTAAACACATATGTCAGCATAAACCCATCAGGCCGCATTTATTCCATGAGATCATTCGACCATGAATACACCAGGACTTTTGATTTCAAAGTTTTGGCTAGAGACAATGGTAACCCCTCTTTATCCAGCAACGCCACTGTGCGTATTGTTGTCCTGGATGTGAATGACAACACACCTGTTATGACAAACCCTCCCTGGTTAATGGCACAGCGGAGGTATCCATCCCCAGAAACGCTGGAGTTGGATACATGGTGACCCAGGTGAAAGCAGACGACTACGACGAGGGGGAGAACGGGAGGCTGACCTACACCATCTCGGAGGGGGACAGGGCTTTCTTCGAGATCGACCAGGTGAACGGAGAGGTGCGCTCCACTCGGATGTTTGGAGAAAACGCCAAATCTACATACGAGATCACGGTGGTGGCGCGGGATCACGGCAAGCCCTCCCTGTCTGCCTCGGCCTACATTGTGGTGTACCTCTCCCCGGATCTGAACGCACAGGAGCCTATCGGACCTGTCAACCTGTCCCTCATCTTTATCATCGCGCTGGGCTCTATCGCAGCCATCCTGTTTGTCACCATGATCTTTGTGGCGGTCAAGTGCAAGAGGGATAACAAGGAGATCCGGACTTACAACTGCAGGTACTGACTCAATCTCATGTGTGAGTGTGGGAGTGTTTGTGAGTGTGTGTGTGTGTGTGTGTGTGTGTGTGTGTGTGTGTGTGTGTGTGTGTGTGCGTAGTTGCGCCTGTGTGTTTGCCCGCCATCGTGCCTGAAACTGCGAGTTGCCAGTGCTTTGCTTTTGTCATGCAGCATGTAGAGGCCCGACTGTGAGGACTGCAGATTTTTGCCCTCCTCCCCCTCCCCTCCCCTCTCTCTCTCTCTCTCTCACACACACACACACACACACACACACACACACACACACACACACACACACACACACACACACAGCTGTAAGTGAAGGGGTCTGATTTGGATCAGACACATTCCGCTGAGGACCCCCCTAACCCCCTCACTCACACACACACTCTCACACACACACACACACACACACACACACACACACACACACACACACACAGACACTGTTCCGCATTAAGAACAACGTGATTGATTGATTTAATCCACCCATTGTAACCAATTGACTCATAAATATGACCGTTCAACTGTCATGTTCAATTTGCGGGTGGGTTGCCGGACAAT
Organism: Notolabrus celidotus; assembly: GCF_009762535.1. NCBI lineage: Eukaryota > Metazoa > Chordata > Actinopteri > Labriformes > Labridae > Notolabrus > Notolabrus celidotus. The sequence goes on from NC_048279.1 coordinate 24,605,495, forward strand.
TAACGTCCCACCGGTTCAATAGCAGTCCCAGACATTTATTATTTAACGTGCACCGTGTCTGATTGGCTGTTATCAGCCCTAATCTGGTGCGATTATAGACAGCTCTCTCTGTCATTCACATTTACCTTTGCCTTATCAGGCACCAAGAAATAAACCAGTGCAGTTACGAAGCCAAAAAACGTCATCCTCAAAAACTGTAGTTGAGGTGAGTCAAAAGCAAGTAATTCAGAAGTCCCCAACAGCTTCTCATCCACTCTCCCAGAAAGAAGGAGGTTATTTTCTGGACCTTGCATATTGAACACTGTTTTGTTCATCAATCAGATCATCAGCTCTGGCTTTGATTTCCCTGCGCCACATTACCACCATGAATTTACATATAGATTGGATTTGAGAATTTAACCTGCAGCTATAATCATATTTTGCTCCAAACATAATTTTGTTAATTTGAAGGTAACTTAGGCCGTATTTCAGACATGAAGCCTTGGAAAATATTCTAAACATCCCCAAATATTTATCTTATTACCTTTTTTTTAACATGTGAAATGTTTGTTTTTTTCACCTCCATATGAGGCTTTTAACATATCCTTTTTAAGTGCTTTTTGTAATTTTAAGAAAGGCCAGACATGTAATTTCAGACGAATCCTCTCTCTGGTGGCTCTAGATGAAAGCACATTCACCTCATAAACCAGAAGACCCATGATTTCAGCATCATATTAAAAGTACTAGAAGAGATTACCAGTGCATCAAGATCACAAAGTTATTAAAGCCATGTCCTATTTTCACCCAGAGAAGAAACAATGATTGACAACAACAAAACCCTGAATTCCAAACTGCTCTGAGTCTTTTCCCTCTGCCTGTGTGAGCCTCTGTGTCTACTGGGAGCTTTAATCAGCTCTGATGTGCTCTGCTCCTCAGTCGCCACCTCGAATTTGAGGAGCGGTTATCTCCAATTTATTGCTTGTCCTGTGTCAGTCGGTCTGACTCTGAAGATTTCCCCTCCAAGATTTCAATTTGTGTTCAGAGTGGAGACACTACATGTTAAAATGATAAATGAAAAAGAGATAGAGTATTTTCTTTCAGCCTCCCCTTTTCTTTCCTCTAAATCAGGAGGTGTTGGGAAGGAAATGGGGGAGGGAGCTGTTTTCGAGATGCAATCTAAAAGAAAAAAAATGAAAAAGACAAAGTACACTGGGGCTTCTTAACAGTGTGATTTGAAAAGCGACTGAGGATTAGAGCTGCCTTTTAGTGAGGAACAGAGGCCAGTGGGGGCTGGTGTAGCAGAGACGTTCAAGACAATACAAGAGGCAGAAACAGACACATTCCAGATATGCAATTTCAGGGATAATGATGGTTCAGTTGCAGGCTTTAGAGGACAATAAATGATTTATTCCAAGCCCTAAGGTTCAAAATGTCTTCTTCCAGGGTTTGAAGCAATGCAGATGGTGAAAAAACAGCCCAAATTTATATATGTCTAATGAAGTTTGTAGTCTTCACGGTAGAGTACAGAGCAGCTGTTCTACGGTGAAAAACTGCAAAGCTGTGCGAAGAATGAATATTTCCCCCAGTCGGAGTTTCCTTTGATAAAACATGGCTGTGTTGCTCATTTGCTCCTATTAAAGTCAAAATGCTCAGCTCAAGTTTACAGCCGCCACTGAGAGCAACTAAATGAATCTGAATCTGCAGTTCTCCTGCACTCCGTCTTGCTACTGGGGAGCATGATAATGAAAGAAAAAATGGAATTAGTGTGGGCTGTGTGCTTTGACTATGATTGCATATACCGGTAGTGTTGCTGAAAAGCTGTGTGTTCTTCTTTGCTTCTTTGCTTTTGTTGTTTGGCATGTTTGCATTTGTCTGCCTGTTTGTGACATGTCGATTCTTGAGCATGCAAATGCAAACAAACAAGGGATGAGGGCTCCATTGCAGGGGGAGTGGGGAGTCACTTCAGTGTGCGGTTCCACCCCCGGACACAAGCAATGAGCCTTTGCCTGGCACCCATGGTCGAACAGTGGGCCTAGCTGGCATGGCGGGCGAGCTTTTCGACCGTGTGGACAGATGAGGGGGAAGGCAGAACACTGCTTTATTGAGTCTGTTCAGTTTCTTCTACTTACGCAGGGTGGCGGAGTACTCATACGGCAACCAGAAGAAGTCCAGCAAGAAGAAGAAGCTGAGCAAGAACGACATCCGCCTGGTGCCGCGAGACGTCGAGGAGACGGACAAGATGAATGTGGTGAGTTGCTCGTCTCTCACCTCCCCGCTCAACTACTTCGACTACCACCAGCAGAGCCTGCCGCTGGGCTGCAGGCGCTCCGAGAGCACCTTCCTCAACGTGGAGAACCAGAACTCGCGCAATGCCGCTCCCAACCACGGCTATCAGCACCCATTCACTGGGCAGGGCCACCAGCAGCCAGACCTCATCATCAACGGCATGCCGCTGCCAGAGGTGAGATACGATTTGCTGTGCTCTACCCTGAATCCTTGGCTGGGCTGATCTGGGTGTTAGGGATACAAAAATAGGTTAAAAAATATTCCTAATGATAAATGTGATGTTTCAGACTCAAAGAGGGACCAGTCAGCTTTATAAAAGTCATCTTTTCACTTATTTCTATATGTTCTGATATGGATACCGATATCGGCCTTCGATACTGATATCGTCCTCTGATACCGATAATGGTAGTAATGATTTATCTCCTTTTCATTTATTCTACGGTACAGTATGTTCTTTTCCTATTGGCTAATACACCAGTCAATGCACTCTTCTGTTATCATAGGTAAGTTTCCCCAAAAAGTCAGCTGCTCTTGGGTAAAAATTATGATGTAACAGGAACAAACAAAAACAGTTCATCCTGAATAGAAGAGTGTAATGTAAGTCAAAGCCAGCATAAATATCAGCTAACACTGTTTTTCCTCTGTAAATGTGTATTTTTTTGTAATCTTCTTTGTATCTGAGGGATGACCAATATCGGCACTTGAACCTGATATCAAGAGAGAAAAATTTAATCAGATCCCCTCAAAGTTTTCAGTGATGAGTAGTTTTCAATGAGCGTGAAAGATTCAGCACACCACCTTTCAACACACACACAAACACACCAAAGTCCTGGAGTTCTTCTTTTTTTCCACTCTGCCACCGATTAGAGTCACAATGAATCCACCCGTTATTGATGGAGAGCTGAGCTATTTGAAATGGCATGTGTGACGTGGCGTCAGTCCATCTGAGCGGAATCTTTCGAGGCATCTTTAAAGGGCCGAGACTGTGACGCTGACACTGACCTGTAACTCGGACGGAGTGCTTTGCCAAGCAGAATTTGGAGGCCTGACAAAGTGGATTATTTGGCTTTTCTCACACAAGTTGTTTACTTTTTTCCTCTTTTATTTGTGTGTGCTGAGCTATTGAAAAAAAAAAAAAAAGGAGGTCTGAGCACCTGCCGGATGTATTGACCTGGCTAATCAGCTCCCGCACACAGCAGTCATTTCAGGTGCGAGTAGAAAGAATAATCATTGCTTAAATGCTTTTATCCATTGTGTTGTCCATTTGGCTGCAGTGTTAGCGCATGGCTGCTCTGCACAGCCAGCCATTGAATTGCCCTGACATACCAAGCATGGCTCCAGCAGAGCAGTGAAGGTCTGACGTGTAAGCAGCCTGACGGAGTGTATGCAGACCCAGCTGATCTTTAGTTTATAGATTTCTGTATGTATGAACTGCTCTATCGGATTGTTTGGGGCAACCCTCTCCTTCCTTTCACTTCTCCTGCTCCCCCGTGGGAGAGGGGGCATTTATGTTTGTGCGCCATGCACAGAAACAAAATGTGCATCAGTGTGAGTGTTTGTGCTCACTCCTATAGACAGCAGCAAATAAGCTCCAGCTCCTTGCACACACACACACGCTTGTAATTGATGACTCCAATCTCCGTTTGACATTCAGTGAGAAGGAGGTGGGGGCGCAGGGTTGGGAGTGGGGGTCTTAAAACAAGGAACACAAGATGGATATTGATGTATTGACTGTGTGATCTAGAGAGATCCAGGCACCGATGGATCCTGAGGGGTCAATGAGACCTACTTACAGGCGTGCTGATTTACTGGGCCTGTCTGAGCCGGTTCTGACTGAGTGTGTGCGTGAATAACACAGGTGGAAAGAATGGGGGGGGGGGGGGGGGGGGGGGGGGGGGCTGTTGTCCTGTGGTGTTATCCGGTCAGTGGAGAGGCAGAGGTGGGGGGATTCAGCGGGCACATGCAGTGACCCATATGCTGTGATTGTATTTGCTGGTAGGGAGTGCTGCACAGGTCAACACCACCCTTTTCACTGCCAGAGAGAGAAAGACAGAGAGGAGAAAATAAAGTGGTGGGGCCTGGCTGCACAAAGAAATCAACCTCGGCTGTGAAAAGCTCCAGCAGCATCCTGTCTCTGTGGCTTAAACATCCAATAAAAGCCCATTTGCCGCAGGATTAGGAGAGCCTTTATTTGTTTCAGCTAATGAAAAAGTGGAGAAGGAGACAAATGGGGTCGAAGATTGATTTTGATGATTCCATATGCAAAGCTAGGAGCTGTGTGTGAGGGGGCAGATAGAGAGATAAGTAGAGGGATGAAGTGAGCGAGCGAGGGTGAATGAGTCTCATCGCCAGGTGTCTGAGCCCCCGACCACGTTCTCTCATCTTCTTAGAGGCACTTGATTGGCTTTGATAGAGGCCGGGACTGCTTAGCATGCAGCCTCCACTGCTCTCCGCCTTGCACATGATGTTGACAAACATCTCTTTGACCCTGTTTTTTTTTTTTTGGCATATTTCGCCTGGACAGAGAAAAAGAGAATGGTTGTGTGATTGAAAAATTAAGCAAGGAGCTCTTAGAGCAAGAGCAACAGTTGTCATTGTTGTCTCCTCCTCATTTGACATTTTCTTTCCAGAGACAGAGGCTCCACAGACAGTATATACAAATGTTGCTCTTAAATAAGCAGTGTTTTCATTGTAATTACAATGCCATTTATAGCGCAAACAAACAGCAGTGAAACAACTGATAATTGCTTCGTTACAATGAGCAAGCTCGGGCTTGAAAACACTTGACTCCACAAGTCCTCAACCCATATCTCATTGACTACCAAGGACACATGAGTGGCTGCGCTGTTGTGATTACCGAGGCTGCTTTTGTCCCCCCTCCGAAAAAATTGTCCTCATCCTGAGGGCAACCTCATAATTATCCATGATTCATTTATTTGGCAAGAGAGCTTTTTGTTTAACCGTACAGGGACACAATGATGCCTCTGTGTTGTTTGTTTATTTGGCTAACATGCAGATTATTATTATCACAGGAGTCAGAGTGTGGATTGGAGGTCAGATTAGCCGATTGCTAATGGAGCTAAAGAGGATATATGCCTGTGTCGGTTTGATCGATGCAGAGTTCTCCTCCTGCGTTATTAGTTTATGTGAGGCCAGAGAAACATCCCGCTCTATGTCAGCTGGAGTTGAGCTTTTCCTGCTTCACACACACACAACCACACACAACACACACACACACACACACACACACACACCACACACACACACACACACACACACACACACAGCAGAGTTGGCCAGTTAACAGTGACAGGTCTCCCCAAAGGCCTCATACCTGCTAGTGTATTGTGTATATTGTACTCTCCTTGTGAGATTGTGTGCAGCATATACCTCCGTGAACATGGCTGTCCATGTTTTGATAGCATCAGCCTGTGGAGATGTTTGTTAGACCTGCCCGTGCTAGCACTAATATGAACGCTCACAGGAGAATAGAGCTGTCTTCCATGGCTTAATTATAGCGAGTCACTTGAAGGGGGGGGGGGGGGGGGGTAGACAATTATACAGTAAAGGAATGGCCTTTGGCTAGAATGTGTTGTTGAATTTGTAATGTGTGCTAAGGCTTTGCACACCTGTGATTCCAGATAATGAGCAGAGCAGAAAAATAAGCGCTCTCACTTTATGATTGGACTTGTTCAGGTAGGAGATTGTTACTTTTCCTTACATGGATAATAAATGAGTGAGGAAAAAAGTGATAATGAACGAGGGAAAGAAGGGGTTGAAGTTTGCACTACGTGACAAAATATTCACAGGTGAAATGAATGGTAATTGCTGCAGTCCTCCAGATGCTCCCTGCATAGCTTCCTCATAGGTACTGTAGTCTCAAGGAGCTGCATTGTAGGTTTGAAGCCCAAACAAAAGAGAAATACATGTACTTTTTGCGTTTGTTCCTTCACAGTCTCTCAAAGGCACCTAAATGAGACAATGAAAAGCGAAAACAAAACATCCGACGAGCCACCTCTTTGCAGCAGTCTCTGCCTGTTAGTAAAGAAGATGTTTTTGATTCTGACGCAGCAGAGACAACAGGGAGTGTTCCACGGAGGCTGCACATCCCTCGCTATCACTTCCATCAGGACAATATGCATAAGAGCCTTGAGACGTGTCATATTGAGCATGCAAAGTAGATTCATGCTGTCAGCGCATACTACACATCTGTTGAAAGTGCCAATCTCCTCCCACACATAGACTCATGAATACACACGCACACTAGCATCTCTTCTTCTGGAGCGTCACATTTTTTTTTGAAATATGGGCAACTGACATTAGCATTTACATCATTATGGCCAACTCAGGGATCTCAGAGGAGGCGAGTAGAGCAGTATAATCTAACACTTTCAATAATTAGATATGATGTGATTCTGCATTTAAGTACTTTTTAGTGTTGTTCTGATATCAGCATCACTCCCTGTTGTTTTAGTTGTGAAGTAGATTTCTTCACTAGTACAAGTCCTTTAGAGTTTGATTTTCTAGGACAACTCTTGATGAAAATATTACATACTTAATGCACTTCCTAACGGTTTTCCTTCATTGTAGACGGTTTGAGAGCTTATAAAATAATTGCTATCTTCCCCTCATCTAACAACTTTTCACTTTAACTGTAAAATATGCATTAACAGCCTGAAGGTCTTCTTGAAGCCAGGGATAGTGCAGGTTTGAGTAGCAATTCAAGCTTTATTTTCATCCCACCTCTGGCAGAAACATTTAACCTTTTTTCTATATTTCAACAACTTGCAATTGACAGAAAGTGGCGAACATTGGTTGAAAGTGTAATTAGGAGAGGACAACATGGTGAGAGTGGAAGTAAAACTGTGTCTCCTTTCAGCTCCTCAGTGGGGCTGAATGTAGGCTTCACTGCAGCAGGAGACTCTAGCTGGTACTTGAAGTTAAAACGTAAGAGCTCTCTGTCTGATTTTAGTTTTGCGGATTGACTGTCAGCTTTGTGTTCAGTTTTCAATGCCTTTTGTGACTGAATAGAAATGAATGAGGGATATTTTTCAGCAGAACTAATTCAACAACTGTCACCAGTCAGTGCCTTTCATTTATAACGGGGTAAACATCAAAATTTGCAAGAAACAAAACAAACCTTTTTTTTCCTTTCTGAATAAGGGTAATCAATTTCAATTTTGAAATAGCTCAGCTCTCCATCAGAGGTCTAAGAAAATATTTTAAGATTTTTTAAGATTTTTAATCAACATTTTGAATGCAAGTATTGAATGAGTTCTTTTACTTAAATAGGTAAATACCAATTATTTGTCTTAAATTTCATGATTAGTTGTGCAATGATTAGGGGTGTTACAGGGACAGTATTAAATACAGGTGTAGTTCTATTGCATCGAAATAAGCTTAAGCAATTCTAAAATTGGATTTAAAAAGTTGCAATTCAAAATAATGCAATTACGGCGGTCAAACCATTAATGTTTGGTCCTCGCAATTAATCACTGCATTTCAGTCGCTCTTTTGGTTTGCATCTAAGAACAGTTTTCAAGTCAAAATGAACTATACCTGTGTCTTGATTTTGGAGGCAAGTGAATGTTTGTTGACTGCCCTGCTGTCACTTGCCACCCATTGATTATGTGGGGAACAAGGTCTGATTTGATTCGCACACTCCCAGATAGTCCTCTGTCGGCTTCTGTGTTGCGGTTGACCACTTACATTAGCTTAGGAAGACACTGTGGTGCCTAAATTACGGTGTGCCAAAAGGAACAAAATAGCACAAGATGTAAAAAGACGCTTTAATTTAAGACCTTAATTACATTACTGTCAACATATTAACGGTGATAGCCCTAATTGCAATATGTATTGAATCAGACCACTGTATCATGATCATGTTGTGAGATTCTTTTTAACACACAGCCTCATACACAGTGTAAGAAGCTCAAAGGGATGGAAATCCAGTGCTATGATGAAAAGCTCCATGGGAAAAAAAGCCAGATTCTCTGATAACACAGAACCTCCTCACCTCCAAACAGTTTGTCAATCACAATAGAAACGTGACATCAGATACACGGATATCGTGCAGTAACAGAAGGGATACATAACTGCTGGGTCTTAAAAGCTGTCTCTTTTTATATTTATTTTTGATGTGCTGTAGGAGTGGGAGGTGTATGTTGCATTCTTTAAAGTCTCCTCCTTTCAAAAGGGGGTTTGAGAAGGAATCGTTTCATCTCCAAAAGCTTCCCCGCGTGCTGATTGAGTGGCAGATGAACCTGTTAATTATTTAGAGAGGTTATTTGTAAGGCACAGGCTTCAGAAATGCTCTGCTTTTCATGTGTCAGTGTTTATAAGGTGAAATAAAGCTGAGTCTGTCAGAAATAAATTAACAGTGTGACAGTGATGTACTCAGCCGCCCTCTTATTGCATTCCTCAGCTGGCTCCTCCCTTTATGTTTAACACAGAACTGTTGAAGCTGCGGGCTGATTCTGTGGCATTACTCAACAAGATGCTTTTCACTTCATGCACAACCAGCGCTAGTTTTACACTCGGTTGGGTTTTTATAGCCTTGACCCCAACCCGCAACACCCCATCACTGCATGTCATTCCCGATGTCGCGGAGGTACAATGAAATGACATAACCACCGCAGGCAGCCAGTCAGAAGCAGCCGGGCCCGCCGGTTGCCACCCTCTTGTCAGGATCAGAGCATCCAGCCAAAGAGCTTAAGAGTCAAAATACACGAGTGACGGTGTCTGATGTACACATGTCATGTATGTGTCCTTACAGCATGTGACTGCATGAGAATACAGAGGGAGTAATAGTGCAGAGAAACGGCAAGGCCGAGCGAAACGAGGAGAGACAGAGAGGAACAGGGGAGGGCAGAGTGAGCTATTTATAGAATGCCAATGATTTTGCTCAACCTGTATTGCTACTGCCTGAAACATGTTATTTCTCTCTGTAAAATGCAGTGTGAGGATGAGGAGAGGTTTTATTGCACAAACCATATCAGCCTCTACAGAAAGCAATAATGCCACGCTTCTATTGTTAGTACAAGATTTTTTTTTTCTTTACCCTGAAAAGGAACAAACAATGTGATTATTCAATGTTCCTTGGAACGGGAGGATAACAAAGGATAGTGTTTTGAGTATAAGTTTCGCTGCAGCTATTTTTCATACATGGCACAGTCCTGGATAGAATCATCAAACGGTTGGAAATCTTAATGAAATCATCAAACTGAAAAAGCTACAGACTTTTTTTTTAAATGTCTGTCGACACACAAGCTCAGGATTATTAAAAAAAAGAAAGAAAAATCAGCCATATGGTTCTATTAAACTTAATCACTCATGCATCTTTCAAGATAATCCACTTGGTTTAAGACAACAGCACAGAAAAAAGGAAAGGATATCTTTGGAGCTGCATCATGTGGAAAGAATTAGCTCCTCCATAAACGCACTAAACATCAGAGAAGGTGGATTTTTATTTGAACCAAAGATGGGCGCATAATGCTGCGAGTTGTCCTAACAGTTTACGTTGAAGGATTTTTACTGGACACGTACCTGGCTGCAAAAAGGGCAATAATGGCATTAGATGTACAGGTTGATGGGTCTTTATGTAAATGAGAGACAGGGAAATGGAGAGAAGGAAATGGACATAGTGATAATGTTTATCGCTGGAGAAGGGGGACATCATTACGCACCTTGTTAAGCCCTGCAAGCAATGCCGCACGGACGTAATTACCCATTGAAATGAGTTTCCCGCTGCGTTGTTTTTTATTTCTCAAATTAAAGTCTCTCACAAATATGCGGCATTCTGATTTCTGTCCTCGGACTTTCAAGTGCCAACAAAGTTGCAGTATAAGCGTGGTAAAACTACCATCGAGGACATGGGTTTATTAAGACTGTTTGCAGGTACCATGCACAACCTTTCACACATGTTCTTGCAAAGTTTGCAAAGTAAGACAAAAAGTTAGGTGGAATTAAAAATAAGAAGCAACAAATCTCAGAAAAAAACTTTAGACAAGCGAAGGCTCCGGGAGAATAAGAAACAACCCCCATCCCTCATTAATGCAGATTTTTTGCTGGCTGTGTTTGCCTGTAGTATTTTAATACAAGATAGAAAAGGTCAGCTTACATATTTAAAAATACAAAGCCTAAGACTTGTTATGACCAGGAGTGGAATCTATTTGCTGTGGAAGCTCACACTGCATTTACTTGTATGTCAAGAAGCATGTGTCCACCTCTTTCCCTCTGGCATAAAGTATTAAACAGCGGTGTTTGTACATCGTAAATTAGCATGCACTGTGAGGCAAACATTGACACTCCTTCGATATATTGTCCCCTCTCGCTGATAAGCCTAATAAGGGAGCTATAATCAGCTATGGGGAATTATTATTTTCTTTTCAGATCTGTTGAGGAACAACACAACATGAATGTTTTTTCACCAAATACAGAAGTGACAGAAAAGTAATTACAATTCCTCTATTAATGATGATAGGATTTTAAATGTGCCAGAAACTAATTCAGGCCAATGTTGGGACTGAAAAGGTATTAATTAATATTCATAGATGACTTTTTGCTTAACTTTTCTGCCTTAGTTGAACTGCAGGTTAGCAGACTTGTTGCTGCATTGTTAAGGGAGCTGTGTGGGTTTTTTTTTTGTCTCCTGAGTGCAGATGCTCGGCTCTTTGAATGACAGGGGAATGGGGGAAGGGATCTTGCAAGTGATAACAATACTGGCTGTGAATGGAAACTTTTCCAAGCAGCCAGCTCTGACACCAGGGAAGAATGACCTTTCCAAGTGTCCTGTTTTTTGCCTAAAACAAAGAGGGAGCAGGAGGATGTTAGTTAGCATTTCCCCCATCAGATTAAATGTCAACTTCTGCATGCATAATTGTAGGAAAAGGAGGAGGACTTGAAGGGAACCAATTTGCTGGTGGATAGATGAAGCCTTGGCTTAGTTATTCACTGCATTGCAGATATTGTCACAGTATTTTTGCTTGCACTTTGTGATCTTCATTTTTTTCCTATCCTTATGCTAGCAAGGCACATGGCTGAGCAGTAATTGCAACACAGATGGAAACTCAATACAGCTGGAAAAACAGACTTTTTCTTTGTCACATGTCTACCTTTTTAAAGAGCAAACAAAAGCAGAGCAAACCTCATTGTGTCAAACACAACTGCTGCTGTATACCTGTTTGCTCAATTAGTAGTTCAGCCCTTCCTGTTTTGCCCCTCCTTCCATTCCTGCAAATTCATACAACGCTTTTGTTTCTACACATAACCTGGATGTGCATTAGGGAGCACATGTATGGATGTTTGATGAGCGCAGAGTCTGTTGGCAGGCGAGCCACTATAGCAGCAATATCGGCCGCCTCAGAGGCATGCAGCAGTATGGCTGGAGGAGCAGCAGGGTAGCGTAATTGTGCATTGTTCATCCACAGAACAGAGGCAGAGCATGTAATGAGCTGTAGCATTTTCACCAAGCCAGCCTAATGGGCTATGACCGAATATAGGCCTCTCAGAGCCCTCGCGTTCCCCCTGCCCTGTGTGGCCAATGTCTTGGGCCTCTTTCTTTTCTTTACTCCCATTCTCCCCCTTTCTTTCCACAGTGAACCATTCCTTCACCCCCTGTTATCCCACTCCTTTATCTCCGCTCCCCTTCCCCATTGTCCCCCTGTCTGAGGAGATGGTGGGACCCCTAATGTCTTCTATGTGTGGCACCTTTTCTCATTCATGATGTCTGCAAAGCTCTAAGCAGTCAGTCTGATTCAGGCTGACATAAATCAGAGCGGCTCATTGATGGGGCGCCGTGTGCAGTGTGATTACATTAAAAACCCAAACACTGCGTACAAATAAGAGTTCAGGAGGAGAATGTGCTGATGTTAGGTGTAGGGGATTTGTTGTTAGAAGTCGGCTCATTTTTCTGTCAAAGGCTGTTTTGCATTTTGATTATCTAGTTCTTCTGAAAGCAATTCAGGTGGGCCTGTTTCGCTCAGGTTTGTTTTCCTGGGATTAGGGCTTTTTTTTTTTTTTTTTCTGAAAGAGCCTGGTCCTATTATTTACGCCCATATCTGGTTTCTCAGGAGGCGGGAAACCATTTCTTTGCTCGAGTGATACCAGGTCAAGTTGGAAAGACAAGACTGCTCCCCAGGGAATAGATTAGATGTGTTCTCTGGGTTGAGCTCAGAAGATGAAAACACTACTAATGATAATAGTTATGATTGCCTTGCAAGGGAATTGATAACGGCTTCAGCAGCCTCTTTGTGCTCTCTTATGGCATCAGAAAACAATATTCAGGGCAGAGTCAGTGTCTGGCTGTGGAGCACAATAGGACGTCGGCTTTGACTTTCCCCTCACGTCCACTGTTTGACATACCACAGCATAGGCAGCCAAGTCAATGAATGAAAAGCACTTGGCCTCTGTCAGACTATTCAGAGAGCCGTTCTTTCCCCAGTAACCTCCTTAGTTTGAGATTACTTTACTGTACCTGTTCTTTATTCCAGAGGCTGTTCCCAGTTCGGTCTTAAAGGGTTCTAGTGGGAAAGCTATACCGACTCTTATTAAAGGGACGATTGCATTTCATGTCGACTTTTGATGACAGAGGATAACTACACAGCAGTAAGGTCACCTTAGAGCTGCGTTTGAGGACCCTTATCTTGTTCAGTGCATGTTGAAATCAAAGCAGGCTGTATGGGCTGTGAATGCATCATCAGATATCATAGCTGCTAAATGTGGGCAAATGGGAACATTGTTCAAAATGGTTATCAAAAATGATAATATTCATAAAACTTCAACAGAAGATAAATAACATGAGAAAGTAATGTTAACATCTATGTGTCATACGAGAAGGTTGCTCTGATGTGGTTAGCCTAGCTTCGCACAAAAACTGCAAGCAGGGAAAAGAGTTAGCTTCCCAAAATTTTGGACCATTTGGGAATGGTCAAGTGTAACTTTTTAAATGATATTAGGAGTATTTGGTCCAGGGACTTTATTAGAAAGTTGATACAACAGTGGTTCCATTCAATCTGAAATGATCTTGGTCAGCAGCAGTGCCTTTTTTTATTTTATAAGTTTATTTTGTGGCTTTTTACCTTTTATTTCAAGAAAAAACGTTGACAGAGAAGTAAACTCGCCCAAGGAGCTGTGACTTGTTTGAGTGCCTATGGTAGCCTTTGGTATTTGGCACATGTGTTCTGACCTTAAACAAGAGTGTTTAATGCTGTTTAGCTAAGTTTTGTTTTCATTCAGCCCCTCCGGGTTCTTTGAGAGTATTGTGAGCTGGTGAGGAGTTCATTTCCCTCAGCGCCACTTGACTGTGGTGCAGTACAGACTGCTGATGCTTCTCCTTCTGCAAAGTAAACTTCAATATTGTTGCCTTGGGGACACCATTTTCCATAAGTATTGTGTTTTTTGACTTGGAGATATAGGTGACAAAAGCAGCTTTAGAGTTCAGCAAACTTATGGCTAGCAGAGCTGTAAGCTAGTAGCTAGCAGTGTGACTTTTTGTTTTCTCAAGTGTGGTCCGATTTTATGCCTTAATGCAATTTGTGCTTTGCAAAGTGTAAACTCTTCAATAAATGTCAAGAAAGGTCATGCCTTGAGCTTATTGAGGGACTTAGAACTAGCAGTGTTGCTGTAGGGTTATAGCAAAGGCTGTAGAAAAAGTATAGATTTGTATCGTGCTTTTCAAACTTCATGGCTTCCTTTCTCCTCCTGCTTTCAGATTTTAATGCAAAGCTGTGCTAACCACCTCCTGACTCCTTCTTTGTATTTAGTGCACAGTAGGAAATTGATATCAATGTGGGCTTCTATCTCTCAGCAAGAAAGTGGATAAGAGAATTTACCAACATGTCAGCCATGTCCTTAATTTATTGTTGCATTGTTTCTGATTTACAAATGATATGTTCCAGATAAAAGTGTAATGCAATCTTAGCTTTGATTGTCTCTCAGTTTCAAAGAAGTCGTCCATCTTTGAATGATTACTTGTCAATGCCCCTTTTTTTATTTTTGTGATAGGACAGAAGACAAAATACCAAGTGTGGGGGAGGACAGACATGGGAGTGGTGTTCTGACTTTTCATTTGTTCGCTACCCAGTAATGATTATTTCAGCCTCTAAGCCCCAGATTTGGCCTTGTTTTGTGGTGGGAAGCAGCATCAGCAGGGACAGAGCGGCCTTGCCCTGGCTGAGGAGCTTGTCTGCAGCTAAGCTGGTTGGCAGGAAGAGTCAGGTACACAGCATGGAAGACATTTTGAGTGGAGACACAGGACGTCTGCTGGGAATTGAAAGTGGAGACGGGCAGAATATTCAGTTGAGGTGAGGATGGGTCGTGTTTTGCTACAGCATTATCCACGTTTGTTGGCCCGCTGGCTGAATGAGACGATTTTCTAATTATAGACCTCCATCGTTTTCCTTGTTAGTGGAGCTGGTAACAAGCCAGTCGCCAGCTTGCATGAGCAACTGCAGAAAGCTGACTTTTGGTTTAATTTGGAGGACTAGCGATAATCCAGACTAAGTCTCTTAAAGCTGAAGCCCCCTCCGTCCCCCCACCACTGTTGGATTACGGGAGTGTCTTTAAAAGGATAAGGACCTGCTTATCACTGCTTCCCTCACCACTTGTTTGGGACTTCAGATGTGGGGGGAGGATGTTGCGTTGTCGCCCAATGTAGCCTGTGTGGATATGAGTCAAAGAGATTAGGCATCTGACAGCCGTGATCAATGATAATCACAATTTACAGTTTTTAAAGCCTCACAGTCACTAAGGCATATGGATCATAGCTTATGCTTCCATGCTCCCAGCCCGACCATTTTCATCAGTTATTCTGCTCTAACTAAATAAAGCAGCTAAACAGATGTCCAGCAGTGCTTCATGGGTGCAGTGCTTGTTTTCTTTAATCATTTTCAAACAGATATTTCTGCACTGCCTGGAACACTGAGGCCTTGTTTAAGAGGCAACAATTAGGATTTAAAACGGAGGAACTATTAGAAATCTACTAAAGAAATTACAAAAAAGAAACTTGCAATTCACCCATGTTTAGCATTATTTTAGTCTTTATTAGAATTTTTTTTTTTACAGTACAATAAACTTGCTGTTCTCTCTAATTTTAGCCTAAATTGTGCTAACTGTTACTCTGCATTTATTGTAATTCCTTACAATTGAAGAGCTATACCTCTGTGTTGTTCAGCTATTCAAAGGACTATGTTGTTGTTTTTCATGTGTTGTCATTGCCATCAGGTTGATGACTCTATTCAGCCACTGCATGGATGTAGTTCTACACATTAACTTCAAATGTATTTGATTTTATTCCTATTTTTATTGGCCAAGAGTTATTTGTTACATTTAAAGGTAACAAAAATGATGTAGACTACATGTATGACGTCGTTATTCTTATTACCTGAAACTGCTGCCATAGGGTAGGAGTCAGAAGAGATTAAGACTTACTTTGACTTAATTTTTAACAGCAAAAATCCCCAGAAAGCAGATGAAGATTGTTTAGTTAAAAACCCTACCTGCACCGCTTTGTCCACATGGGGCGCTAAACCGCAACCCAAAGTGATAGGTTCGGTTCCAACCTCTGCCCTCTGCTGAACGTCCTACCCCAATCTCTTCTCCCAACATTTCCTATCTCTCTTCAGCTAGACTATCTAATCAAATTTAACTGCCCCAAAAATTAAAGGACAGTAAAGGACTTATATCTTGGGCTATTCTTTTAATATTCATCGTGATGGTTCACTGATTTCTTTTTGGACAAAGGCTACCCGTTCCCTTATGTTCCCTCTGATTCAAGTCTTCTCGCAGCTAAACTATCCATTGCTAGCTTAAACGTGAATGGTGTCAATCTTGTCAACTAATGCTCTTCAAGAAATCAAATACAAGATATTCTCAAGATTTAAAACTAGTCCTCAGAGGACAGGCAAACAAATTCATAGGGCTGTAAATTGCTTGGTATTCATGATTGAAAATGCAAGATACTTATTTGATGTGTCCGCGGCTAATACAAAGCTAAAAAAACCACAGACTGTGTTTCAAGAAAAGGTTACATCTTCCAATTTGGTGTTGTTTGTATCAGTCACTGCTAATGAAGGGCTGTTAGGAGTTAGGAGGGGTTGTGCAACAGGAGACCAATCTAGCACACATTGGCGTATGTGTTGTTTGAGTCTATATTTGAAAACCAGCCTGCTATTCAACTCTTCAGGGTGAGATCATGACGAAGAGGTGAGAGAGCTGAGTGAATTCCTGGTGGATAGAGGCTGTGAACCCTGAGCTCCCAGCCCAGTAGCACTCTGGGGGTTGCGCGAGGAGTCGAGCCATACACAAGGGGGAGTGCAGAAATAGAAGTAGCTTATTGTGAGCACTTGTTTACCTCGGTGTCAACGTTTTTGACTCAGCTCATTAACCTGTGTGCACGGGTGAAAAAACACATCTCCTGCTCTCTGTCTCTCCCTCTCTTTCTCACAATTAATAATGATAACTAAGGGTTAGCATAAACATATTACACTCAGGCTAATGAACAGATGCAACAACGGGGCGACGGGGCGGCTATCACACCTCGAAGGCAGCGAATCGATTTCAGCTGATACCAGTTCACAGCTACACCCTGTAGCACTTTCCTCAAATCTAATCATGGATCCAATTAAACTACGTTAGCTGGGAGTCTACTTGGCATCAAAATGGGTTTTCAATTTCTATTATTTTGAGAGCATTGGTTAAAAATGAACCAAGTGCAGAGGTAAAGTAACAACCATATGTCTTCTATCCCTGAAAGATGGAAAAAGCAGACGAGTCTCCATTTATCCCAGCTCTCCCCTCACTCCCCTATTACCCATGCAGCCCGCATCCTCTCTAAATTGTTTTGCATGACCTTTGCTACAGTAGCTCTAATTATTACCATCACACAGGCCCTGTAAGGCACATAGCTAATTATACTGGATTTATCTGAAGGGACATTGGTGCCATCCTTCATAGGCATGTCTCGGCTACCATCAGTGGGGGTGATCTAAACCCAGAATAAGGTTAATTTGGGTAATACAGTAATAGTAATTAGAGTCACAATAATTACAAGCATAGTTGTAATAACAATGAAGACTAGGTTATTAGTAATAGGGATCTTAATGAACTGGCTGTATGTGAAACCTTACGTAATTGAGGAGAACGTCATTGCCAAAAAAAAATAAACCCACAAGGAGCAGGAGGGGGAGAAGAGCTGTGAAATATGCATAATGACATTATTACCGAGCCAGATTGTTGCTGTTTCCTTCCCATTGCTCTCAATAGATGTTTGACAGTGCTAGTTGAAAGATATATTTTCAAAGGCGTCGCAGGATTACCCGTTAGTGTGTAGGTACCAGGACCTCTAGTCACTGCGTCTCGTAAAGAATTGTTACCAGAGGAGACCATATTTTTCAAAGCTCCGACATGAATGAAGAGGGGCAGTTGGAGTCGTCTTTTGGCTGGCGGGCAACTCATGTAATGAGCCTAAGAGGGTTCCAATTATTCCACTTGCGATCAAAAAGGAGAAAGAGATTACTTCTCTTGCCTCTTTTTTTCTTTGACATTTTGCACAGTAACATCTTTTGATAGGGGCCGGGGGAGAGAGAGGGAGGGAGACAGATTGCTGGTGAGTGCCTGATAGTAGGCAGCAGAAGTATAGTCTTTTTTTTTTTGTGTAGCAGAGACAAAGCAATGCGTCTGTCGCTCACTCCGATTATTTCTTTATTTTTTTAGATGTTTTTGTAATAAAAGTACTTTCATCCAGAGCATGGTACATTAGATTTCCTGCAGTAGCACGTCACCTGCAGAAGGTGCTGGAAAAGGCACGTTTATATGACCGCAGGCTTTGACTACAGCAGACTTCATGGATGATCGCTGACATATATTTTTCTCCACTGCGCTCAGTACTGTATATTCTGAGGAGGCATGTTGGGCAGCGCTCAGTACTGTATATTCTGAGGAGGCATGTTGGGCACTCACTCACTCACTCACTCACTCACTCACTCACTCACTCACTCACTCACTCACTCACTCACTCACTCACTCACTCACTCACTCACTCACTCACTCGCTCACTTGCTGCAGTTTTTTTCCTCCTCTGCTTAACAGCGTATGTCATGTTCCAAGGAATACAACAGGGAGTTGAATTATTCGATTGTGTACAGATTTTTTTCCCCCCTCTCCTTTTCGTTTATTAAATTCCCAGATTACAAGTAAAAGCACATTAGATGCCTGGCGGTAACTAAAAGGATTTCTCCACTATAGGATATCAAACCATATCAGCCTAGGAGAAATAAACGCTGGAAAAAAGAAAACAAAAGACAAATAATACTATGTACCACTGCACTGAGACAAAGAGAACTCCAATCTGCATCAGCACAGATAAACATCCACCCCTAAGATATGTTCTCGGCAGATAACAGCTTAGTGTGTGTGTGTTAACAACAGTGTGTGTGTGTTAACAACACACACACACAAACACTGACACACTGAGCGGGGCTTTGATAAGCACAGAAAATTACTACATGTTGTTTATGGTGGCAGAACAAAAGGATTCAAGGTATTCATTTCAAGAAATCAAGCTGTGGAAAAGGTGGATTCAGGGGTTTAGATGCATTTCACTGGGAAGAGATTTGACTTCATAATATAGACATAATTACAGGGAGAGAAGATGCTGGGGTGTTTGTGTGTTTGTGTGTGTGAGTAGGAGGTCTTTTTTTCCCCCTGTGGATCCAGGCCGTCTGTTGCTGTTTTCTGTGACCCCGAGTATTTTCCCCCCCCGCAGTGAAAAACGATGTTTGCCCCCAAAGACGGCCTAATGCAAATTAAATTAAATGAAGTCAGTGCGGCTAATCCCTGTGTGTTTCAGCTGCTGGGCCCTCCCCTCCACCACCCTCGCCCCCACCCTCCCTCACAAACGAGTGGGTCAAGCCCACCGCATCTGGCCCCCTTCTACACTAACCCTGCTCTCAAGCTGCCAGGCTTCCAGTCACTGATGGAGACGACAGACGGCGCCCACTGCGACTATACGTGTGTGTTTGTGTGTGAACATGTGTGCTCGACTGTAAATTTGTATTGTTACTCCCTCTCTGACTCACACAGTGTCGATTCCCTCTCTTGCTTGTTTTGTCTTTGCGCCTGTGTGTCTGCATGTGTGAATTTCTTGAGGGAAGCTTTACTTCTGTTTGTGACTGGCTTACACATTTCACACATTCTCCTTGTCATAGCTGAGGTCTATATTTTTTGGTAAATTGACAGTTCAGTGTAAAATATAGAGGATTCACATGTTCACATCTCATAGACAATGGAGTAAACAGCATTGTAGAGACGGTCAGACCACATACAGTTGGATGCTGTTTTTCTGTCTGCACCATGATGGCACCCTGTTCCAGCCCTGCTAACAAGCTGGATTTACAGATGTGCTGATGATGTGCGAGCGGCTAATACTCTGCTGTCAATCTCAAGCTGACAGCTGCCTGGAAAGCCCGCCCCAAATATTAGCACCAGATGTGCCTCACATTCAAGCAAACAGGATCAAAAAAGCTAACTAGGCTTCCATATAGCTTGATAGGAGTAGCCTTGTTGTGACGCGAGCTAAAAGATCTCCAGAGCCCATCTGTTTAATAAAAAGCCCTTTTCTATGATACGCACTCTGGCACCGTGCCCGAGCGTCCACCCCTGATTTGAGCAGCAGTAGCCCTGATTTGCGAGACAAAGTGCATTGACTGAGTTTTAGCAGCTGGTGCACACAGATATTATGTTTAGGAGCGGGTGGGGTTCGGAGTACAGTCTGGAGTTCATGTTTTTGTGTGTGCAGGGACAGTATGCACATTTGTGTGTGTGTGTGTGTTGCGGATCTAGGCACCTGCACACATGCCCTTTGTAAAGCTCCATCACCCCTCCATCCAGCAGTGTAAACACGGTTTGTTTGAGCGAGTGGCCCGGGGTGGTTGGATTAATGAGCGCTGATGAAGTTCCACTTGTATCCCGGGTGCTGCCTCCCTATTTGCCGGAGTGGCTGTGATGTGGTGGTAGTGTGTCTGGAGGCGGTGACTCATTCCCTTTACCCAGTGTCAGATTAAGGCATGTCAATAAACAGACCCACTCAATCCATCTCCGAGTGACTGCATCCGCTCACAGAGCCTCCCAGTCTGTAATGAGCTGCTGCAAATCTCCATCCAACTAAAATGTCTGGAAAGATGCCTTGTCACAGGGAGTGAGAGAAAAAGAGGGAGAGGGAGGGAGACTTGGAGACAGACAGGGAGACTACAGCTGCACCGATGTGACTAGCAGCCAAAGTGAAACCGCTGAGAGAAAATGTAAAGTACAAGACGATCAGCACTTCTTGCAAACGCACAGATTTCTCATTTCTGCCTTGCTCTTGTGTGCTGATTCAATCAAAGTTTAATTACAAATTTTAATAGTGGCTCAAATTTAGGCAGATGATACAGTCACTGCTCTCATGTAAGTATTAAAGGGACGTGTTTACATAATCTGCACTGTTTCTGACTGTTTATTTTTAAGACCCAGCCCAGGGGAGGCGGGAGAACCCTTTGGGAATCCCCTCCCCCTCAACACTGGCTAATATAGGGCACAACCAAGATGATAAAATACTGTCTAGTAATGCTCTCACAGAAATTAAATAGCTGCTAAAAACATGTTTGTAGTAGTGCCTGCTCCCATAGGGGCCCGGAAACTTCCTAGTCTACCTGGATTAGACGCTCTCCTCAACATTTCCGGCGTCTTTTGAAAAAAAAAAAAAAGAATCCCCACCTACTTACCTACCTCTTTCATGTGGCAGCATACACACATTAACGGATTTTGGGATGAGAGGAGTGTGAAAACTTTTCCATCTGACATCCAAATTAAAGAAAATCCCTCAAGACTTGCCTAAAGGGGAAGTTCCTGCTATTTGAGTTTGATTAGGCTCTGCAGGCTTTAAGAGAAGTAAGCCGATTTCTCTTAGGAAACAGCGCAGATAGTAAAGTCTTTCTTCCTCCCTCCCCTCCTTTTTCTGCTATGTAAAACCATGAATCGTAATCTCATAGAGATACTCAGGTTTTTCTGTCTGACTTTGAGATAGAATAAGCTTACAAAACACAGAGGCAAACCTGGGCGCTGAACAGGTGTTCGGTGAAACTCAATCCAGCCTTGTGTGCCTGGTGACGCTGCAGGCCTCTATTCATGCTAAGTGGACACTATAACTCCATCTGAAAGGCTTAAAAAGCACCAGCCTTGTCTCTTAAGACAAAGACAAAACAAAAAACAGAGACCCCCGGAACCTGCACAGCCACCATCGGTTTGAAACATGTCGTCGCAGAGCTGTGATTCTCGGGTAAGACAACAGCTCTGACTTAAGCCTCTTTAGCGTCAGCCGACTCCGCTGGAATGCAGACGTCTGCAGAGGGGGCCTATTATTTAAAATCTTTTCATCATGCTGAAAGGGAGGGAAATAGCTTTGACGTTGAGAAGCTCATGAATAATGAATGTTGTTTCTATCAATGTATGTATAATTAATCACATCTCTACTAACTGGACTTGTGTGGAGCCTGTAGGCCTGAGTGACATGGAGACTGGTCTGGAGAATCGTCTCTGTTTTCAGCAGAGAAGAGTCTGCGGTCGGCAGTTTCCTCTGTTAGGGGGGGTTCACAGGTGGAGGGGGAGCTGTAGCCTTTGGCCCTTTTCCTCACTTTATGAGCGCTGTTTGCTGATTGTTTCAGTCAGAATGAGCAAATATTTGTTCTATTTCGTACGGAAAGGAGAAGAAAAATGAGGAGGAAATGCCAGCAGGAAGTGCAGTTGTGTTTACGTCTCTGTTTCATTGTGTTTCCAGAGAAGCTGTTATTTGGTTTGCTCAAACAATACACTTAACACATGTGGTCAAGGGCATGAGCGACCTCATAATAGCATTTAATTCAGCTGGATTGTTAGTTTTTCCCATCCACTGCTCTCAAGACTGCAGGAACATACAAGCTAAGGAGGCTTTTAAAGCTCTTTTCTCTGCAGAATCGCTCACTTTCACAACATGATTGATTCCCAAATGGGCTGCTAGGTTTGGGGTGAATTGATGGGTGATGAAGTGAAATGATGCAGAGAATGTGGCAGGTTATTTGTCACACGTGTACCCTTCTGTCACAACTGATTGTGTATAATTTGAGTATGCAGGCGAGCCGCTTGATATTAAATGGTAACAACTCTCTGTATTCATCACGGCAGGCCCCCTTTAGCGGGCAGAAATAGAAAATGTAATCTCATCCTCAACCATGGCTGCGCCTCAGGCACTCTTTCACCCTTTTTACCACTGATCCTCCCTGTGGGGCCCCGGCCTCTCTAAAGGAAGAAGGAAATCTATAATCTAGCAGATGGCAGAGCAGCTATGGGAGATTCTATAATGTGAAAGATGGTGGTGATGATGGCCGTCAGGGGCAGAGGTTGGAGGTGAAGTTTGAGGGTTGTAGCGGAAAAGAGGCCGAGGAGCGTTTTTTCCCTTCCAAACAACATATACACCCACTTGGTGAATGTGCCTCTGTGGTCTAAGTCTTTGTCACGGGGTGTCACACAGACTGATTGTGAGCTGCTTAGAGGTGCTGCTGGGTGCCCGACCCCTGAGGCATGATGGGAGCACGCCAGCTCAGCCCTGCGAGTCAGTTATTGTTGGAGGAGTGCTTTTGTAGGAGACGCTGGAAGAGAGTCTGTGTGCAAGAATGTGCAAGAAGCTCCGAGTGAAGCATTTCTTTTCATAGTCACAGTGGATAGGATGACAGAGGCACACACTCTCTCACACACACACACTCCTCACTGCAAAATCACACAAGGGGGATACATGCTTTTGCTCACTCCTATTTTTTTTTTTTACTCATCCTTTTTCACTTAACTCCTCCATTTCCAAACCTAGCTCGATAATGAAGCCTTTTTACTTCCTAATTGCAGCTGGCTCGCCCTGTAAACCCCCTGCATCTCTTTCTCCTCATGGCTTCCTTTAGCAGTGGGATATCAATAACAAGGCTCATTGTGTGTAACATTTCCTTCCGGGACCGAGGGGAGTCCATGAGCGAGCTGCGGCAACAAGAAAGGAAAAAAGGCTGAGGCACAGCCTCTGGGCTGCACAAACACAGAACCAGGCTGCAAAAATGGGATCTGACAGCTTTAATTGATTCTGTCTCATCTGTTGTCCTGTATTTTCAAACTGTGCATTGAAATGTGGCAGTCAGAGCATTTGGGGCACAGCTGGATGTTTTTTAATCTGGTTAAGTGATGACATTAAGGAGTTTATTGATTACCGACCTGAGACACACACATTTGGATTTCTTCTCCTGTGGACAGATAACCATTCCTCCTTTTTGTTTCAGGCAATTTAACTCAAGCTTAAAAAACAGTTTATCTGAGATGTTAAGTTTGCCTTTGAGTTAAGTTTGTATGCATCTGCTTTTAAGCAAGATTTAATCTTCTAATTTAAGATCTGCAGCGGCAAATCTAAAGATAACAATGTCTATAAATAGCAAGATTGCAGATAGTGCACTTGTTCACACCCATTTTTGAAAATAACACATTTGTGCATGCTGCTGCACCAGTGAATATTTTGCAGCTTGCCTCCTTGTTTAAATGTAATATTGTTGCTTTATTAGCCACCATAATGCATATAGTACGGCAGCTGTGTGACATTTTTTTTCTCTCTCTTTCTCTCCTATCTGTGTGACATCTGCTGAACTTGTCGGGTGTTTACTGGTGTAACAACTGGCATCTTCGCTCCCCCTCCTCACCGCCTCCCCCTCCTCTTTTCTCTGCTGCTCCCTGTGCCCCCACACAATGAATACACTTGCATCCCGACTACAGAACCAATTGTCACGCTGGGAGGAAGGCAAATCAAATCTTACGGCAGCAACTAGGCGAGGAGATTGCTTTTCCTCTCAGTGGCAGAGAGGCAAGGCCCGTCGTCCCTGAGCTTCTGGGTGGTTTTTTTTGCACTGGAGAAAAAAGAAGCAGGAAGGGGTGAAAAGGGGAAAGACACTGGGCTGCAGCAGCCGGTCAAGTCCGAGAGCCTCCCGCAGGTCAAGTCTCACCCATTTCCCTTCCATCTTCACCCTCCACTCTCTTTCCCACTTCCCTCCACACTCATCCTGACACTACCTATCCGTCACCCGACGACACCAGGGACTACTTTCCCTCCCTGCAGTCCTCAGGATGAAACGGAACAATAATTACGGGGATAGAGTGACTCTGGCCGCCAAACTGGGGCTGCTCGGATCACAACAACACATTGTCCAACCTGATTAAGGAGCCATTTGTGGCGTCTTCGCTGTAGTTAAGCAGTCCTCATCCTCTTGCCTGAAACTTGACCTCGCAGCGAGATGTATTGACATGTCCTTCAATTTGAGGTCAGTCAGAAAATGTGGGGAGGCAGACGTTACATTTCTTTACAGGAAGCCTGGGCTAATGCTTCCAATTCTTCCCTGAGAATAGGCGCTCACAAGTGACTCATAAATGCCCAAGGTTATGCCCTCGCATGTTGGGTGTTTGTTTATTTCCTCTGACAGTTTGATAAATTGAGGAAACGAGGTTATCTCCACTGAATCCTTTGATGAACGAGTCGCTGTGGAGGAAGAAACGGAGGAGTGAAAGCATGTAATGGTCGAGCACTATGAGGAATACTGCACATTTAAGAAGGCTCCATGTAAAAACCCTGAGAGAGAATTTCATTATGGAAAGTACAGTTCCATTTCTGGACTGGAACAGCATGAGAGCCGGGGCATACTACCTTCCGCCTTCCCCTCTCCAGGCCATGCTCGCACAGAAACCTGCCATCCAAACCAATTACAGGCTGCAGGCAGAGTGACATTCTCAAGAAATTTTCTATCTTGTCTCTTAAATGAAGTTTTCCCCTTGTTACTCATGCCTTGCATTTTCATTAGTCTCTCTCTGGATGCGCAGCCACTGTAGAAGATGAGGCAGGTTTATTTGGGGACCAAAGTGGAGCTAAGGTGAACACAATGCATACAGAAGCATGAGAGATCAGTATTTCTCTCTTAAATGGAAGAAATTCTGAGGCTTAAAGTCTCTTATACCTTTATAAAACATCATGATATGTGTTAATCTGTAATTAAAGATGAATCAATGTTGCAGTGTGTTGCCACAGCCGTTACCTTTGATATTTAATGGAGTCAAAGCGAACAGGCGCAAAAGGAGTCGGGGGTAATAACAACAGAACAAACATGGTGCGCCCCAAATTGAAGGCTAATGATAAAATGTTAATGAAATTCTTATTATAAACCATCCTCTGTATAGTAATGAGTGAAAGTTTAATTAGGGCTAAATGGTAAAAAGGAGGCGCAATGATGCTAACCTTCAGCGCAAACACATTGCATCATAATTTAGCAGTCCCAGTCAGAGGCCTGCGTGCCCTTGTTTAGCTCCTAATCATTGTACAATTTTCTTGCAGAAATAATTAGAAGTAAAGGTGGTGGGATGGCAAACAACAGCTTATCTGCTAATGATTGAAGGAACACCTTTGCTCTTTTAGAACAGTGAAGGACAACTTTAGCTCTGACGTACACAAGTTCCTCAAAGTTTGCAGAAATTAAAGAGAAAAAGAGACAACAGTAGATTCAGTCAGACGCTAATGCTGTGTAATCTTTGAAGACAGAAAAAACAGTATCAATCCTGGAAATATCTAAACAAACAAGAGCATGTTTTTTGGTAGCATTGACAAGCTCCTAAATATTTCATCGTCTGCAAACAGGTCACGGGAGCTATTTGCCAGAGGTACACACCACGCATTGGCTTCTGTGATCTGACAGCATCACTTTTCTTTATTTATGCGTGTATGTCTTTATTTCAAAAGGCATCCAAAGATGACTGGGGCTATGATGTTTGACATTTCCTCTGCTGCCCCCGTCCTTGTCGCTCAGACTCTGCGGCATTGTGGTTCAATGCAGACGTGGGGAAAAAGTTCAAAATGTTCAACCCCATTAGGATCTAATGAGAGGAGTGTTTACATGAAGTTCGCCAACCGAAGCTGTTGGATCAGTGTGAGTGACAGCTGCTAGTACCTCATCATACGTGTAGCTCACTTCCTAATCAGTGATCATGCCCCTGTATTAACCTTCCTTATCATAAGGGTGACTCCTTTTCAGCAGTACTTTGATATCCACACTCTGTAGACTCCCCACTTCAGAAGTTGGTCATTGACTTGCAGCTCCTATCAGGATACTGTATCTGTGTTGTGGAATTTTAAGTGAAGCCTCTGCTTTCATTTTGCAGCAAACACCTGCATCTTATCAAACTGTGTCGAAAGCGTTGTATCCTGGCTTTTCACAGGACTGGAGGAAGTCCTTTGAGAGGGTTTGATACACTTTGACATCTTACCCAGTGTGAGGAGATGCTTTGCAGACACAGGCGGGGGGCACCCTGCTCAGTGTACGCTTACTCCTCTGTCCATGTGCTCTTACTCTTCAGACGTTCTCCCTGCTAAATAAATGTGTGGGGGGAAAAAATGAATGTAGGATGCCTTTGAACTGTGTTCACTAATGTGGGTCAGAGATCTATCGTATGCATATTCCGAGCGCCTTTTCATCTGCAATTGCGGAGTTAAGAATCCCTGGGTACACTCCTAATTTCTTCTACTTTTTCTCGTAGTTATTTATTTAATATTTCCCCACATTAATGTCTCCTCAAACATGGTAAAAAGTGAAGAGTTCGGGGGAGAATAAAGGGAAACTTTTCTTCTCCCTCTGTTTGCGTGATTGTCTGTCCGCCCTAATGACTCCATTTTAAAGACTGACCGGCAGCAGAGGGAGGGATGGAGGCAGGGAGGGAGGGAGGGAGAGGAGCGAGGGAGCGAGGGAGCGAGGGAGCGGGTGAAGAGGAGAGGAGAGGAGAGGCAGCATGCGCTCACTGCAGCACTCTTTCGACTCCCAGTCATCCTCTCTGTGTGTGTGCTTTGAAAGAGAATAGGATTCAGGCCTTTGAAAGCCCGGGCTGCTCACCGGGGCCTTTGTGTAAAATAACATTTCTACTGAAAGCCAATTACTAGCTAACATTTTGGTTGCTTCCATTATTAAAAGTACCTCTCTCTCTGTTTGCCCCCCCCCATCATCTCTCAACCACAACCCCACCCCTCCCACCTCCTTCCCTCTCTTACAGACGGAGAATTACTCCATTGACTCCAGTTACGTGAACAGCAGAGCCCACCTCATTAAAAGGTATGTGTTGATTAGGAATTGTTACCAGCACCTCGTTACCATTGTTATCTGTAATTGTTTTATCTAATGAGTGCACAGCTATACCGCTGCAGCATTTGTTCCTGCATGTTTCCTCATTCGGTGTAATTGCAATAAGAGGATAAGATTTTTGGGGATGAATGGAATACCTCCATAATGCGTTTAGTAGACACTTGTTGAAAGCAGGCGCACACTCAGACTCCACGATTATTAGATTACACAAAGCAGCAGAAAGTATGAGCAAGTGGTTATTTGCACATTTACAGATAACCTTATTACTTTTCTATGACTTGGTCCATTAGCACATTTGGGACTTGAGCACATTAAAACAAATACTCAGTGAATGGATGGTATTTTAGAGGTACAAAGACTGGTTTGTGCACCATTTCCCAAGATGGTACTTCAAGGAATCCCCAATCATTTGCCTTTTTGTTGGGTGAAGAAGAGAATAAATGTCTCCATTGTTGTTTCAGCCCACCTGAACCAGGATATTAGATAGGGTTGTGGGAATGCAGGGTTGCACGGGGGTTGGGATAGGGGTCACATAATAATTGCCTCAAGCCATTGAGGTTTTCCTCACCATGGCTCACTTAAAAAACCTACAATAATCCCCTCTTTACCTGCAGCCATGGATCATTCCAGCCTTTCTCTTTTGTTTGCGGCCATCCCAGGCCTTTTGAAAACCCATTATGGCAATTTCCCCCCCCCAAAAGATTCCCCTGCATTAATGTAAACAAAGAGCATTCAAGTGTGGGGGCCTTCTGCAGCAGACTACAAAGAAATCCCCTCAGGAGCCGGGGAGCCTATGGTCTAGGACAGGTGCAATTACAGTGATAACATCAGAGAGCCAGCATTACCTGCAGTCGTCTCTCCCGGGCGGGAGAATGTGAGGCTTTGGCTGGGGAATGCAGCTACCTTGTACTGTCCTTCACTTCCTCTACCTTCCTTTTTGTTTGCTTATGATTGTTTACTCTTATTTTCTCTCCTTTCTAACCTCTCTCCTCCCCTTAGAGGAACTCATTCCTATACATTTTCCTCCTCCTGCAGGAACACATGTTCATATATTCACCCCTATTTAGTGTTGTTTGTAAAGCAGAATTTGTTCCAGTGGGATGGAAATCAAATGAAGGGAAATCACGCTGTTAGTGTGCAGCTGTTGATTGTAACCCCCCCCCCCCCCCCCCCTCATACCCACCCTCTTTATTGACTGTGAGCCCCAAACAAGACAGATGCTCGGTTTGTATGCTTCCAGCGTTTCCTGCATCCATCTTCCTTCCAGGAATTCCTGATTACTGCAGTATTTGTTTGATTGTAGTGAGTGAGCGAGTGAGTGAGTACCTCCTGTTTGTTCAGTGTGATGTCCTTGAAGTCAGTGCATCCATCCAAAAACGTCCCAGCTTGAGACGGCCTTTAGATGTTGTGCTATCTGTAAAGTTAAAAATGTGCACTTAATCCAGAAAAGGGGTTGCTTTAACTTCCTTATTTCATGATTTTTGCAAATGTGGAAGCTCAGGGAAGGTATTGTTCTGTGCAGAAGTGTAGTATTTAAGGAGGAGGTGCAACAACAAGGAAACATGTTATTCCTCTGGTTCTAATTTGTGGAGATTCTCCAAGCAAAAGGGCACAGAATTTTCAGAAAGGACAAGGAGAGAGAAAGACGGAGCGCCTGTGACTTTTAAAACCAAACACGAAACGACTGCATGTAAGAAAAGGGTGACGTGACAGTTAATCAACATTTCCCTTCTCCCCCCTCCTGGCCCCCATGTAGCACATCGACATTCAAAGACCTGGAGGGGAACAGTCTGAAGGACAGCGGGCACGAGGAGAGCGACCAAACCGACAGTGAACACGATGTCCAGAGAGGACACTATGTTGACACGGCTGTCAATGACGTGCTGAACATGACCGTGCCCCCTAATGTTTGCCAGCTGCCAGACCAAGGTAAGAAAATCTGTGCGTGTGTGCGCTGTGTGTGTTCAGAGGGTTGCTCCCTCTTTGGAGTGTGTTTTGCTGTTTGGAGATAAGCCCAATCTGTGTTTGTGTGTGTCTGTTTTTCTGCCACAGGAGCATCTTTTAAGGTGCATTACGGGCTTCAGATGTGCAAGTATGAATAACAGCACAGTTTTTTTTGTCTTTGAAGTCCCGCTAGAGTAGCTAATGTGCAGGATCTCTGACAGCTAAGGCTCCCCTTTGATACTGGCTTAGGCAACATTATTGACTGATAGTAGCCATGTCTGCTCTTGAAGTGCGCCCGACTTCAGATGTGCCTGAATGGCAGCAATTAGGCTCACAAAGGTAGAAGGTGGAAATCTACATATCTCCACGTGCCCTCATCCATTATTCAACGGGATCATTTAGCGGGGAATTAATGTTGATGTTTCATTTCTGACTCACCGTTTAAAAAGACATCCACTTGGCTGGCAGAAGTCAGCGTAAGGGGTCGTGTTCGTTCTTAACTGCTGCCAGTCAGAGCGAAGAGAGAGAGTGGGTCAGTGTGAGAGAGAGAGATAGAGAGAGAGGGAGTAGGGAGGGAGCAGGAGAGAGCTGTCTGGAGCAGGCGGGGATGACACTATAAGCACCTGAGGGTGTTTACCGAGCTCAAAGGAAACGCCACATGCACAGGTGCAAGAGCTCAGCAGAGCACCAGAGGCAGACTGTGTGGAAATTGCAGACATTTTTAAGGATGACTCACATTAGCAATTTTATTTGGAGTGTGGAGGAAAACACCGGACATTTTATTTGAGGAAGCACACTCTGGAGGACAGCGTTAGCAGATAACACTCGAGGTATCCAAAGTCGACATTTTGGGAACTTTGTGCCAAAATTAGTTTTTCCTCCTTCATAATTTTCGCCCTTTTTTTTTCTCCGACACTGCCCCAGTAATTCTGTCGACTTTCTCCCTCCTCGGCTCGTGCAGGAGAGAAATTTTAATGAGCAAAAAGATAATGAAAAGGAATTCTACAGTATAAAAAAAATGCATAGAGGACTGAAGAGTATGTGTTTTTCTGTATTAAATAATTAATCAATTTTATCAGCACTCTGTGAAGTGTGTGGGTGCGGCTGAAGAAGAAGCAGGGACAGACGTGTAGGCTCTGGGTTGGCAGATTTGACTAACCAGATGCTTCACGTGGAGCAATCTGCCCGTTGATGTTGTTTGACTGGAGGATAATAACATTAGGCAACCTGCACTTTATGTTAATCCAGAATGGAGTCATACGATATGGCTTCATGGCCGCTCGCCCGCGTACTGTAATGAATTAGCTGAGACGTTTATGGGGGTCAGGAGGTATGGTGACCGTTGGAATCAACTGCATGTCCCCTCGGCGGCAACAGACGGTAATGAACAATGAAAAGTGAATTTGCTGACTGTTGGTTGCCAGCTGAAATTACCTCACAAGCGGTGGGGGGAGAAAAAAAATCATGTGCCTTTAAATAAAAAGAGAAGTACACTGACAGGTCTTTTATTCAGGGCATCGCATTATTGGAGACAATTAGAGATGATGTACATGAAGAATATTACAAGTGGAGGGAGAGTGCTCTGAGGCACTGCTTTTTTCATTAACACACCCAACGATTGTATCTGTTTCAGCAAAATGGATGCTCGCCTGCTGAATGTGTAATGCAGCAACACATTGGCAGTAAACAGAAAACAAGAGGCTATTTCACAGTGCTGTCCATTCTTTTGACCAGAACGAATAGATAATAACAAAAGGGTCTGTTTGGAATTACAATTAGGTGGTTTGTTATTGGAATGTTTTTTTTTGCTTCTTCTTGGCCTTCAGTTTTCCTCAGTTTAAACCTGACAAAATGGCTCCTTTGGAATATTTCCTCCATTTGTTTGGAGGACTCAGTCACTCCAGAGAGTAATGAGATTCATAATTATTAAATGAATTGACCGGAGACCCTGACATGTGCAGAAATGTAACGACACAGCAAATGAAATCGTTCCTCTGTTAGCATCTCAATGGTCTAATTACAAGGTTAAAGGGCTGACAGAGATGGGTTGATTCAATATGACACACTTCGGTCTGGCTGTGCAGTGTTGGAGTAGTCAAGTCCATGACTCAAACTCAAGCTTTACTGAAGCCCTGATTTTGAGAAGCTGAGACTCACCTTGGACTCAGATCCAAGTATAGTCTGCTTAGGACTCAGAAGATGGAGAGGTTGATGATTTAACACATGATGGAGACTGGTTCATTGTTTTTGTCAGTTTTATTTTTATATAAGGTGCTAATAATTTACTCAACTTAGCATGCAAAGGCACAAGTGTTCACATTCATGCACGTTCACATGCAAGGCATTCTGCCTCATTCAGCAACAGTTACTGCCAGGATGCTTAAAGTAGCATCACATTTGTACATTTTGCTTTTAAAGATTTTACAGCAAATGCAAACAAAAGCAGTGCCACATTTTTGCTACAGTTGTGCTCGTAAGTTTACATACCATGGCAGAATTTGTGAATTTTTTTGGCCATTTTTCAGAGAATATGAATGGTAAGAGAAAAACTTTATTTTCACTCATGGTTAGCGGTTGGGTGAAGCCATTTATTGTCAAACAACTACTCTTTTTATATCATAATGACAACAGAAACTACCCAAGAAATCATAAATTCTGCCAGGGTATGTAAACTTATGAGCATAACTGTATCTAAAAGAACCATTCAGGGAATACAGTTACGAGCTCAAACTTTAACAGACATCTGACAGACATCATGAAATCAGCCTATTGGGATTGTTAGCAACGGTTATCAAAAAGGATGTGCCTATTTAGTTGACCAAATGGTTGAACCTTGTCACCCTTGCTTGTCGGCACCACATTTTCAAGTCGGTTGAACAAACTATTTGTATAATTTTATATCATGGTCAGTCTGATCTGCCAGTCAAAAGTTGTGTCTAAGCTTGAGCACAGCCACCAGCAGCAGGGTCTTTAGTTCTAGCTCATGGCTACTGCTCTATATAATGCTCTACTACCCAGATGTAAACAAGCAAGTCTCAGTTGGCATATCATAGAATGGCATGGTTTGGCAGTGTTTGAATTTAGAAAATGGAGAGAAAGTTATATTTCAAAATAAATGGATATAACCACTTGGCCAGAGTGTTGTGTAACCAGTGCAGGTATATGTGGATTTCAACCTGTAAAGAGGACAGAAGGCTGTGGTTGCCAGTTTTGCCAACATTAGCCACATGGCATTGGTTACCTACAGACAATGATCTAATGCATGACATAGACTCGACTTGGATTCTTCCTTGATGATGTGTATTCAACTCAGACTATAACACTGTGGACTCCAGACCCAACTTGGACTTGAGGTTTAGTGACTCAACAACAACACTGCTCTGCAGATACTTCCCTAGATCTGTTCTTCTGATTCTGTTTGCGGACTTTACCATCTTCAGATTTATTTTTGTTGTCTTACTCTAGCTCCTCGCCTCCCTGCTTGTCTTTCCTCTGAGCCTTGAGTAAAAAGGCGGAAATAGAACAGCCAGGGTTCGTATAATCTGAGAACAGCAGTGGTTACAGTCATGTGATGACGGCGGTTTCTCTTTGAGCTCATCTGTCTTAATTGACAAAAAGTGGACACTATTTCCCTGTCCTGTTGGGCTGGTAGAGGGAAATTGTCAGAAAACAAATAGGCTTGTTCACTAAACACCCCGCTGCTGAGATGTCTTCTGGGAGTCACTGTGTTGAACAGTACGCCTCTCCTGCCAGCTAAAGCAGAAAACAAGTCGAGAGACTGCAATTGCCAAAGGACATCAAACACACATACCAGCTGAGGAGAGAAGAGCCTTGTGTTTTGTGTGTGTTTTTTATTGTTCTGTTTTCTTCTGCTGATAAGTGCTGAGAACAAAAGGAAGCTAGCAGAAGTGGGGGTAAGGAGGAAGGGTTAAACTCTCAGGCTTTTACAGTGCAAATGTTTACCATTCCCAGAGCTGTGTAAAGGTGTCGTTTACCCAGGAGACAAGCCATTGCCTTTTATATAAAGAGACTGCGT
This sequence comes from Notolabrus celidotus, assembly GCF_009762535.1. Classification (NCBI taxonomy): domain Eukaryota; kingdom Metazoa; phylum Chordata; class Actinopteri; order Labriformes; family Labridae; genus Notolabrus; species Notolabrus celidotus. The sequence goes on from NC_048279.1 coordinate 24,638,945, forward strand.
CCACGTCATGTTGTGGGCTTTTTACGGGAACCCCTTTGTGTTTGACAAGATGCAGCTGCTAACAAACCACACAGGGACTTTTACCCTTTCTGTATCAATTTAGGTTTGTGATATTTGTCCTTTTTCATTGCTTACAATGACGCTGTTCATGGTGTTGACCCATGGTAACATTCAGAGAAGTGCCTGTGAAGAATGTTTCGACTTAAATCTGCCTCTTCTTTGCTGAATCTCTGCCAGAAATCTCAAGAGGTGTGTGTGTGTGTTAGTGTGAGTCTTTTGAAAAACCTGACCTGAAATCTCCTCACCCAGTGGATTAGATTTAGGGAAGTATCTGAAGAACAAATTACATCAAATCTCTTCAAATCTATAGAAGAAGGGCTATCTTAAACATGTAATGGCTCCCTCATATCTGCCAATAGAATAAAAATGGATGATATGGCTGTAACTAAAAACCAAGAGAGGATGAGGAGCTATATAAAATGAATTCTTCTTTATCTTTATAGGCATGTCTGTGAAGTTAGAGGGGGGATTTGGTTGAAATGTGCGACATGCTAGCTTTGGCTCTGCAGAACCATTAGTGTCAGGGGAGAATCCAGGGAACAGACTCGGAGGGGGCTGGTGACAAAGAGAGCTAAATCTATTTTTTTCAACTTCCCTTTGATTGTCATAGCTCACACTTTAATTCCTCCCGGATATGGATGAGCCATGGTTTTCAGGGATTAAGATTCATGTATTGTTAAATCGCTCGAGTTATCTCCGCAGGAGAAGAAAAAAAAGAGAGAGTGTGATGTCGTTAGACAGCGTCCGATTCATGGGTTTAGAGGTTTGGGCTCTTCGTTTTAGGATTATTACCAGGTCAATATGTAAGTGTTAGGAAATAAAAGCCCTTCCTTTTGGTTTATTAGGCTCAAAGGGATCTAAGACTGCTCAATTAGCCAGAGCAGGGAACAGGCCTCTTTTATTTCTGACACATTCCTTGGCCTCCACCTCTGGAGAATATCTCTCATCTATCTGCTCGCTCCCTGTGGGTGTGTGCCTGAAGCTGCAGCCCAGGAATGGAGGCCCCCTCTGTGGGCCACAGACTTCTCCAAATTCCCTTCTTCCATCAGCAGATCCGTAGGGTCTCACTGTTCCTAATTGATTTCACCCCCCCCCCCCACTTCATTTCTTTCCATACGTCAGGCTTCCTCTGTTTCCATCCAGCGACTGCGACGTCTCCTAACTTTGTGCCACTCAAGCAGTTCCCTCCCCCTCCTCCCTCAGTTGAATTAAAGAAAGAGTAAAAGCAAGCTCACATGTTTTCTGCTGCAAACTTGCCCTAAATTCAACACGGGGAACATTTCGAGTTTGCAGTCCTCTGATCTACTAACGAAAATGCTGACAGGTGTCAGAATGAGGAAGGCAACAGGAACAGGGCCCTGCTGCTGACAACACGAGAGAGAGAGAGAGAGAGAGAGAGAGAGAGAGAGAGAGAGAGAGAGAGAGAGAGAGAGAGAGAGAGAGAGAGAGAGAGAGAGTCTGCATGTGAGGGAGACAGAGATGGAGAGATGAGCTGAGAGTCTAGTAAGCAGTCTTAGTGAGGGGAAATAAGAAAAAAGGAGGAAAAGAGGAAACAATCTCTCTGACAGGTAGGATTGTTTTCTTCCCCTCACACTCTCTCTCTCTGTGTGAACGTGCCAGAGGATTTGACTGATTCTCAAACAACATTTGATTGAATTAAGCACCAAAACTCTTCGTGTGATCCGACGCTGGCAACAACACGTGTCAGGCTATGATGTCTCATGATTAGATTAACACACTAACTCCATACTGGGACCATCCATTTTGATTTTGATTTGTCTAATCTAATGTGTAACCCTGTGGTGGAGGTAAAATGGCTGACATTGACAAAGAGCGCGGCAAAATCCGAGCAATAAGGAAGACAGAGTGCACACATACACACACAAACACACTTTAGGCTCCAACACACCAGAGGATGCTTGCAAGCAGGTGTGATGGAGTCTGTAATGAACAAGCAGGATGCAGATTCTGCCTCTGAGATGTGGAGACTTGAGGAGGAATAAAAGGAAATAAAACGTTGTTTCAAGCTGTGTCCATCTGTGCTCGGCTCTTTTATCGTCTCTGAATCAAACTGTGCAACACAGTGAAATCTCTAGCTCTATTTTATAAAATTGCTCTTAATGTAATAAAACAAAGCTGGCCCATATTGATTTTGCAACTTGAAGAATGGACAAGAGACCAGTATTGCTGCAAGGAAAGACAATTTCCTCGTTCTCTCGTCCCTTTTTTTTTTTACTGTAAATAACACAAAAAGTAAGCCACACAGTCTTTAAAGTCTGCTCTAAATTTGAAGAAATTGGCTGTGGCCTCTCGGTTCTGTTTGTTTGCAGTTCTAGTGCGAGTGAACCAACACATTATTTTAAAAATCATCTGCGCTCCCATGCTTTTAGTTCTTTAGTTAATCCCAGGAGGGAATAAGTTACGGGATGTGAAGAGAGACTTAAACAAACTTGACATGTTTTGATTCTCCGTTAAGTTTTTACAAGCATCGCCTCTAGCTGCTCTTCCACAGCCGGCGCAGACACAAACAAAAAATGCATCCAAATGGGTTTTTCTTCTCCTCCAGCCCAGACTGAAAACATATAGAAATGTTATAATACTATAATAGCATCCCCCGAACCCTCGTTCTGCCAAAGCCCTCCTGAATATACCCAGTGTATTTAATCAGCTCAAGAGGGGACTGCTTATCTCTCTGCACTTGTCATGGATAGCGTATTGAACATATCAGAGAGAGAAATGGGAATAGTTCATTATTTTCTAGGGCTCACAATGAGCCTGATGTATCTCATTGCAGGCCCTCCACTGACAGCTCATTTTCTAGACAATCCTGGCATTCAGTTCACAACGCGGCAGGGCAAGAGAGAGCGACATGGGGAGAGAGAGAAAGAGAGAGGGAGGAAACAGAGACAGAGAGAGAAAATAGGGCTCCGGATCTCCATTGCTTATTCATGGCGCTGTGGCATGCTAGGTGTGTTAATAATCTCCGCAGAAACCAAGTGAATCACAGTTGTTTGTTGAACACCTAGCCAAGCCGGGGCCCAATCGGCGGCAGATGGGAAAACAGGGGGATCAGGATGATCCCAGACAGAGGGAGGGAGATTAAGAACAGGTAATGTGCTGGAGTTGATGGGGGCCGAGTGTGTATTAAAGAGAGAGGAGAGTACCTGCATTTTAAATCTGTCTGAGAGTGTGTGTACACAGAGTGTGGAGTGTGTGTGTGTGTGTGTATCTGCGGGTTAATCAGAAAAGCAGGGGGAAAGAAAGAGAGGGAAGAGGGAGATGACGAGATGGTAAAAGAGAGAGGATTTTTATTGGTGGAAGGGAAATGGAGTGAAATTCGAGCAGCAGAGATTCAGCGTTGTCTCCGGTCTGCTCACCTTTTGTGGCTCCGATTGATTCTGAGTTCTTGTTTGAGGAGAAGAGGCAGCAGATGTTTTTTCTTCCTAACCGCACCACTGTGTTTTTAATTCTTTGAGGTCAAAGTGTGGGCACAACCTGGCCTCTTCTTTTATAATAAACAAACAATAATAAGACTGTGGTTTAAAACACAAGCCTACAGCCATATTTGTACTTAACACACCTAATGCACAGAGGATAACATCCTTTTAATCATCCCAATTTTCAATCGTGACTTTCTTGAGTATCTTGTGCTGTTCAGTGATGCAGAAAGGCTTGTCTTAACTGTAGCTTAGTGGAACAAGTTCTTGTAGAACCAGTTAGATGTGCACAGAATTCCATCTTAACTTGAATTACATTTAACAGCGATAATCTTATCTTTGTGTAATGAGAGGTTAACAAAGCCTCCTCTGCCATTGTGCTCCTTATTTACGTCCTTCCCACACATAAACAGTGTGAGTGCAGAGGCTGCACGGCACACGAACTGCTTATCAGAAAAATGGAAAACCCAGTGAGGGAAATTGTGTTAAGGTTTTTATACAATGTATTGTTGCATGTTCAACTCAACAGAGGGGAGGCAGCTTTGGTAGAAATGAAGGACTCTCAACACTGAAGCATTGTTTTTTTCTTGTTTTTCACTTGCAGTCAGTGTTGTCTTCTTTTAACAATGCATTGTTCCTTTACTTCGACCGGGTGTTGTTATTGTAAACATGACTTTTTTAAGTCCTTGGACTCTCCAGTAACATAACCAAGTCATGTTCAAGCTAATCTTATTCCTATGGCGTTGTCACATGTGAACAGATTACTTTTTAGCGCTAATCTCAAAGGGTTTTGGACTACACAGGCTAAATATGTAATCCCAACAATAGATGATGAGAAAAATACCACTGACTATGAACCATTTTTTTTTTTTCTATTCAAATTGAACGTTCATTAAGTTATTTTCTAACTGAGAAAATACATTACTTTTTCAGGGACACAAGCACTTGATTATTGTAGTAACTCTTGTTGCTGCTGGTTAGCTAAGAGAAACATTTCTATGACCCTGGCTTGATTTTTTCACACCAGAGGTTGCTGCTTTCAAACCCTGCTTGTGGAATGCCTCCAACGCTGGTTAGCAATTGTTGTCTGTTAGGAATGCATTGTGTGCTTAACAGTAAAGTGCCACCAGCACTGCTCTGCCCCTTACCCAATCCTGATCCTCCGCACACAACTTGAATTCCTCTCAACACCCCTTAATCCACCTTTCCAAAAGCACATCTTACCACAGCCTTGTTGCCGAAATGCTACTACGATAGACTGCTAGCATGTGGAGTAAACACCCTGATGAGGACATGCTATACACATAGACTTACTCAAAGGAGCCTCAGTGTGTGGCTTGGAAGTGGGCACCGAGTGACTGCCAAAGCCAGGCTTGTATTACAGGGATCCCAGGATATCAGACACCAGGCGGCCTGTGCTCCCTCCAGGCAGGGCCGAGTCTGGCAGCTGGCCCGGAGCCCAGATAGCTATAATCAGCTCCATTACCTGTAGCACTGACTCCCATTTATGAGCCCTCATAGTGGGAGCTTGACTGTTCTTCGGGGCTTAAGGATGCTGTGAAGTTTAAAGCATATATAGCATGCATTTGCACATGCTATTGCTACACCTGCATACATTGCACACACAGGAGTGGGTTCCTTACATGCAACGTAAACGTGCAGGGAATGGGGAGAGATTTCTGGGCATTATGTGTCTTGGCATGAGGCATTTGTTTTATCTTCTCCCTCGGTGAAAGGAAAAGATTACAAATATACTCTGCTCTGTTTAAGGGGAAAATCAGCTGTCTTCTGACAAGTACATTGTAGCCTGCAGTTTTCTGTCCGGAATACAAAGAGACATTTATCACTGCAGCTGGGGTGAGGGAGGAAGCGAGTAGGGAAGAGAGTGAGGGGGTCTCCTTTGCTGCAGCAATGTTCTTTTTTTTAACCCCTATTACTTCTCTTTCTGTGTGCAAACACACCCCATCTCTTTAATGCATCCAAGATTCTATTTTTCTGTCATTTCAAAGCCTTTGTCATCCCCGCCTGTGTGTTTTTTTTTTATATCATTGTTCTCATCAGCTTGTTTCACCTAACAACATTATCACTCTGATGGAATATGTAGCAGGAATATGTAAAGTTATATCGCCCTCCTCAGTTGCACCAACAAAAGGTTACTACCTCAGGCATAGTGTTGTAATATTTCCATCTCCTGCTCTCCTCATGTATATTCAGTGAGAATAATTTATTCTGTTGCATTTTACACTTGTGAAATGCAGGATTTCTCGCACACTGACTTTGAATGTATACTGTAAAACATGGCATGACAGAATTTACACTGTGCATTTGTACTCAGCAGAAGTATACCAGAGGTTAAAAAGAAGTCATCCAAATCACCCCCATCATTACTATCTTTCATTCACCAATTAGTGTCAGTGTAACCCCGTCTGCCCCCTACGTAACCTTGCGGGGATGAGCTCACTGTGTTGTAATTTAACAATTTTGAGGAGGTCTCGATGGTGGAGAAAACAATGTGACTGCTGGTGACCCAGATTATAAACTATTGATGAGAGAGTGAAGACAGCAGCAGAGAGGAGGGACCTGCTGAGGTGTGTGTGTGTGTATTCATACATGTGCGGAGAGCCTCCCCCAATCTTTCATTGGCCTTTGGGTCTCTGAAAGATCCTGTTTGGATTGTGTCTTTCAACACGTCTTCATATCCAGGAGTCTTTAAAACCTCTGTGCTCTGTCCAACTCTTTCTCAAACCCTCTATTACCTCAAAATGAAACACAGGAAACTCAAAACCACAATAGCTTTCTAATTATGTAGTAATGCACAACATACCAAGCAGGAAAAAGTAATAAAAAATGAGTTTAAATCCCAAATTGAGGTATTTTCTTTTAGAGATTTGTACACTTAAGCAATTTAGGGTTTAAATTTGTGAGACATTGCTTGGGTCAGGGGGGAACAGAATATCAGTAGCCGGATATATGGTTGTTTTGACTGGTGAGATGCAGTTATACTATTAATTCCTCAAACTCATCATAATATGTTTTTTCTACTTTTTTGTACTCATCTTCTCAGTTCTGTTCTGTTTTATACTTATGCTACAAGTCTGCACATTTTTCACCGCGTCACTGGTTTTGTAAATATTTATGAATTCACCTAATTAGTTGTGTATATAAGATATGCTAATTTTTACTTCTTTATTTTTTAATTGCTAATAACTTTTTATTAATTGCTATTATATGCTATTGTTTACTTTATACTGTTTTGCACTGTCTACTCTTTATACTGTCTACTTTTTATACTGTCTACTATTTTATCTTATCTTATTAAAGTCACTTTGCGGCTGTTAGCTATTTACAGCTAGCATTAGCATCTTGCATGGTCCATCAGTTGATCACTGAGAGACAGGAAGACGCAGAGTGTCAGCTAAACCTGTCTTAAAGCAGTGTGTAGTTAAATTTAGGCGTGGACATTCCATGTGTGTCTGTTTGGCAGTTTAACTTAGCAAAAGAACAGTGCTAGCTTACATTACAGAGCTAACATTTAGCAATGCATCTCACTTGTAGCCACTGTTGGCTTCTATTGAGATTTGGGCGCATGAGTACAGCAAAAGTGATTCATACTTTAGGTTTTACACTATATTCACACCATTTTAATATGTTTTGTCAGTCCGGTTGTGAGAGTCTAAGCTAGTGTTGGTGCTAACTGCTAAATAAGGTATGGAAAGCAGTATTTTTCTTCCTCATTTAGCGACCAGGGCAGAGCTCGTCTCCCTTTTTTTTAAATCTGAGGACTAAAAATGTTGTTTGGGCTGCGCTACGCTGACTGTCACATTTACAGTTGATGTCTGCAGAGCCAGGCAGATGTCAGTCAAAAGTTGCTCTACCATGAAAAATATTCCAAAGAGATAAATCAGCTGTTTTGTAAACTGGGTTTCTTGAGACTTTAACATTTTTAATGAGGGGCTCATATTTAGATATCTTAAATCTTTTTGATTTCTGCTTACTCCCTCACATTTCTAGAGACTTTAAGGAAACATATCACTGCATCCTACAGGGGATTTCTTGGATGAATAAAGATCAGAAGTAAAATGTGCATGACCTAACTTCTATATTGAGCTCACTAGTCGATCTGAGTGCATGTGTTATGCACACACTGTGACAAACACATGGATTTCTGCCTCTTTCGTCTTATGTGCATGTGTGAGAAGGTCAGCTGAACAGGAAGCAGAGTAGTGTTTCTGCACTGTGGCGTAGCTGGCGGTAGTGGATAATCAAATTAGAGTAACTTCATCAACATTAAACACATAATTCACCAGAGCCTTTTTTTTGTGTTGTGCTGCTAACATTACTTCCTTAAGGCTACAGCACATATTTATGGGCATTAGGGTAATTATCATATCACATTAGTATATTATGTAAAATCGGGTCAGTGTGAACCATGAAAATACTACATTAAGTGTTACATTTATCTGATTTAGTATGCAAAGAACAATACTTGAGCCTGATTTAAGGAGGCTTTGCAGTTGTTCCTTTCATGCACGATTGACTAGAGGACAAGTTTCGCTCAATGGATGCATGTTGGCAGCCGAATGTGACTTTTCAAACCTTACCGTCCCCCACCTCTTTAAAAGGGAGGATAAAAGGTAATGGGAGAGGTTGGCTGTTAAGTTTAATGGCAGACAGGAAAGTCTCAGAATGGCTCTTTTTAATGATGTGCCTGTTCTCATGCAGTCCTCGTTAAAGACAGAGCCAGGATGCATGCAGAGGACAGAGGAGAGGAGGTAGGAGGGCTGTGGCCAGTCCTCGCGCTACCCAACAACATCTCTAAGAACCAACAGCAGGGGTCTCGGGCTCTTTTGTGTGCTCTTCGGCACACCGTGGCAACTCTGCGCTCCTTCTGCATTCAGCTCGCATTAGCCTCAGAAAATAAATAACGCAAGCAATCAGGCTGTGACCTCTTATATCCACACTGCTGTGAGCCCCCTACCATCGCTCACCTCCTCCTCTCCTCCGCTACACTCTACATAGGTTTAACCAGCTTGGATTTGCGACTGAATGTCAAGCTCAGTGTTTGGCTTAACCATGGGGCAGGTTGTTCCTCCGGAGAAAGAAGAGAGCTCGAGGATGGTGAGGAGCGAGGGAATTGGATCTTTGACACCTGTCACTTCCACTCTGCTGCACCTTGCTCCCCTCGCCACACATAAGGACTTTTCATGTCACAGCTCAGCATGTTATCATGAGTGGGCACCAGGCCTGAGAAATCCAATTACTACCACTGTGTCAGACCCCCACCATCATCCTTATGTATGCTACACTCATGTTCCTCAAATCAGAGAAGATGTGCCTGTTAGTTCCTTCTCTTTTCTTCAGACCCAGTCTCCCACCTCCATTTCAATCTGTGTCTTAGATACTGCTGCTTTCTCGTTGCTGACAATCCTTTATATAGTGAAGCGCTCGCTAGTGGGTGGCTAATGCTACGGACATTGCCTCTGACTGCCTGATATTAAGTGGTAGACCTCACTGAGGTGAATAATGGAGAAGCTAGGAGAGAAGCAGCATGACTCCCAGATGCCAAACAGAATGGCCTTTGTGACAGCGAAATGAAACGTGTAAGGAAGGCCTCCCCCTGGCTCTTCCTCTGCCCAGTAGGTGTAAATCTAAAGCATCAACACGCAGCCAAGGCATCGCTATGTTTTCCCTTTTTGTGCCTTTTTATATCCCTGAGTGACACTGCCAATCCGGTTCAAAGAGAAACACAAGGACTGTCTTTTCACAACCACAACCGATGTCCTAATCTGGCCCATTTTACTGTATATGTTTCTGCTCGCTGTGCTAAAACTGCCCATCACTCTGCATACTCACTATGTTACTGTGTCCTACTTCTAGAGGTTGTTAAAACTGTCGAGAAAAGAGACAAGTAGTTTTTTTCCCCCGCTATAACAGGAGGGGAAAAAAACAGAAAAAGAGGAAGAAAATGAGAGAGAGAGCAGGGACCATGCTGGTGCCTCTGCAACAAGATAAAATGGAATATAAAACACACAGTCCTGGCTGACACAAAGTGAACATGACTGGATGAGAAGCCACATTATATTAATTATGTAAGGCCGATTCTTCTGAGGTAAAGCTGATGCTCACAGAGAGTTGAAGTCCTCAGATATTGGTATGCTGCCCGGTGTGCCGTCTTCGCTTATTCAGAGCCGGACACGCTGACAGGTGCTGAAGTATTGTGTTTATTTCAGACAGCTAATAGAAGGAGCAATTTAAAAAGAAAAAAAATCAAAAGAGGAAAAGGAGGGGAAATGTCTCTTTATAGCAAATGTGAGGATATAATGGTTTCTTACGCTGAGATATTTATGGGTTATAGATCACTCAAAACCATTAAACTCTAAATCCAATTTCCCACACTTTATTACTTGTGTGTTTTTTTGGCTGTAGGGAAGAAAATAGGATTCAAAAATAGAAATCCTGGCATCGCTGAAGCATCTTTAATTTGTCATGGACCTGTTGTTTATTAAGGAAAAGCCCCATGCCACACAAAAGATTATTTTCCACCATCCGGTGTAATATATCACTGACATTTAAAGTTAACTTTATTCCATCCTTCCTATTTAATGTGTTGGAGTTCTATCAGCACATAGAAAGATCTAGTTTGGTGTTTCTAATCCTTACTTCTGGTTTCTGTTGCACTGCCATCACTCAGCCAGATCTTCCTCTGCTCCTCTCCATGCTCCCCTTCTAACTCCTCACTACACCCCAACCACAACCACAGATGTAATTCAAGCGTCTGATTCTGTCCCCCTTGTTTCTCCCAGACTCCAGGGTTTAGGAGGAAATTAACTCGCTAGATCGGTCAAGCTTAAACACAGAATTACTTTATTTGTTCCAGTGTATTTAAAGATATCCTCTGTCAATGTATTGTAGAGAAATTGAGCCAAGCAGACACAGACAGGCGGGCGGGCAGGCAGACAGACAGGCTGGCATGGTGGAGTGGAGTGGGCAGGCCTGCACCTGAGACGCCAGCGGCCTGGCGTGCTGAGTTCTGTGGGTGGATTTTACTCCCGCTGTGGGCCTGGAGCACCAGAGCACAAGTTAATTTGAGGCTCGTCTTTAGATGGGCAATTTGGACGCTGAGAATTGACAAGGGTGATATTTGCTTTGTTATTATTGTGAAGTCAATCACACCGCAGTGCATCAAAATACTTTAACTTCCTGCTTGTTAAAAAAACAAAACACAAAATTGCAAAGCTGGAAAGTGCTGGATTTTATTATTTGCACTTTCTTAAGTTACCAGTTCGTCTAAGTCTTTGTATTTTTTTTTTCCAGGTTTGTTATCAGGCTTTTATACCTTTATTGAGAGGGAGATAGATCAGAGGCTGAAACTGGGAAGAGTGACTGGGGAGTGACAAAAGACAATGGAATGAAACCCAATTAGGACTAGCCTCTGGACATCATTCGTATGACGTCAAGGGTATTGTAAGGTTCAAGACAAGAAACTTACATATCAGTAAACGTATGTCAGTTTGCTTTGAAAAGGGGAATGGTCATTTACAAATGACATGCAGGACAGTCACAATATATCAGCTAGAAAGAAAGAAGAAGAGAATTCTACACACTTACTTAATGCCACAAGAAGTTTATTAAATCACTGCGTTCTGGCCGACTGGTTTTGCCACAACCATAAATGAAGGTTTCAAATCAATAGACTGACTAGTACCGTGATGGAAGGTGTTCAAACATGCAAAAACCCGCAATGGGAGAAAAATGTCCATAAATATCCACCAGTGTGCAAACTTATCTTCTTTTTCTTACTGTAGTTAACTTACAGTATGTCTCATCAACGTGGGAACAGGTAAAACCACTGAAACAGAACCTTCCAAAAACCCTTTAACAAAGTTATCCTCATAAATCAAATAAAATTACCCATCGTTCTCATTCTCCAATCAAAATAATTCTTCTCCCCATGATGTTTCCCCACAATGTCCTATTTTAACTGGAAATATATCAAATTAAATGAGAAAAATGAGCTCAGATTGCAGTTTCTTTTGGCTTTAATTGCTTTCTTTTTTCACCCTGTCTTTCATATTTTAAAATAATTATCCCTTTAAAACACTCATAACCCAAAGACGAATTTTCTCTGATCACTGAATTACATCCCTGATTAGTTTCCTCTTGGTGATGTTATATATCGCCGCAAAAGTATCTAATTTACTGCCACTAAGTTATTAAAGAGATTTTTTATTTCACTGACAGCGATATGGTTGGCATCATTATCTTTTAGCAGGGGAAGAGCACAGGTATATTAAAAGTTATTTTACAGCTTGAAGTTGTTAGCTGTAAAATCAGAGGATTTGTCAATTATACAGTTGAATTCAACTCAAAATATATCACAGACTAAAATTCCAGATAGCAATCTCCTGATATACCTTATAAAGAGTTCATGGTTTAAATGCTAAACATACATGGAATGACATCAAACATGGCCCCACCCCAAACATTTTCAAAGTTTCTTTCTGTAAAGATCAAACCCCTCTGCCTTGCATGAAGCAAAACCTTTCTTTTATATTTTGCATATATTTGGGTTTGTTGTGCAGATCTGTTTCCTATCATTAGAGCCTCTCTGTGTCCTCGTTTATTTCTGTTTAGCCCAGTTAAGCACTCTGCAGCCTGGCTTTTTGCCTTTTTGCTGGGGTTAAATCCAGTCCAGAGAGCCTGTGGAGAGCGTCAAACAGTCACTGGCTTATTTACTGTACGGAAACTAGGGCATAACTTATAGTCTAAAAAACCTACAGATCCCTCAAAATCTAACCAGTGTAAACCATTAAGCTTCAAGCGATGCACTATGACAACATACAGGCCAGAAGTTACTCTCATGGAGCTTTAAATGAAAGTTACTTAGATATTATAACCTCTTGAATGCAGTGCTGTGGAGGCAGGGCACAATAAGGTGAGAGGATCCTCTCAGGGAAAGAGTTTCTGTTGCCGGTGCGCTGAAACCAGCCCACTCATGTATGTCCTCCTGACAACCAGCACCGCATCATTTCCACTACATCAAGCAGTCCATTGGCTAGTGGTCCTGCTTCTCACAAAACAGTGCACTGCGATGACATAGTGATTTATAAAACAGCGTAGCGATTGCTTTTTTTCCCCCTGCTGCTGTTACACAGCTGTTAAACAGATGCTGTTTGTACCAATTTAGGAGCTAGTGCATTGTTTGTCAACACCAGTTTGGAAATTCATTCTTTATACTCAGACTGGCTGCAGAATGTGAAGGCTGGGTGGATGGACCGGCAGCGTATAGGGAGGGGAGTGGAAGCCAAAATTTGCTGGATTTGGCTTGAGCTGTTGCTTCCTTTTTTTTAAAACAATTATTGACAAGCGCTTAAAAAGAATGTAAGGCTGGGTTAATTTAAGCTAACATGCCATTGTGCATCAGTTTAAGGGAGGACAGAGGCAAGATTGGTGGAAGTGACAAGCTGTCAGACACTCTCTGCAGTCCTGGATGGATTAGACAGTGAATTCACTCTTGATAAATTGGTTTGTACTAATGTTCAGAAATAGAAGCCAGGACCACGTGAACTCCTGGCTCCACCAGCCCGTACGACAGCGCTAACAAGGTTGCCCAGTACTTCTAATTTCCTCGACAATGAATATTTGACTGAGTGAGTTGAAGGAATTCTCGTCAGATCGGCAGAAATGAGAAGGAGAGATTTTTGGATGGAGGATTTATTTAATTACACCGATGTACGTGAGACGGTGGCACTGATGAGATGAAAGAGGAGGACAGAAGGAGGAGACGCATAAAGGATGTGCAGGGAGGATGAATGTGGGGGTGTTTTGGGGGGGGATAACTTGATGTGACTGAACCAGATGCTGTGGGGAGAAAGAAGGGACTCGGTGCTGTGCAGAGAATGATGGCTGTGCGTGGCGCAGTAAGGGTGCCCCTCTACTGTTTGTAAAAACAAGACCATCACACTCCATCTTGCCGCTCCCGCAGGAGCCGGGCCTCCAGGCTGATTTATGGCCCACAGACTGAATTGGCTGGCTGGGATGACAGCAGTGCTTGGACTCTCCCCGGTGAGCGGTGGAGAAGGCTGCTCGGCCAAGCCTCGGCCTCAGCTGGCCGTCTAGCTGCCCTCTGCTGAAGTTAGGGCAGAGCAGAGTTTAAGCTCCGTCCCCAGTGTTCGGATCAGGCGGGGCCAAGCCTGTTAGCTCTCAAGCACAGTTTGGACTCTAAGCCACAGACACAGGCAGTCATCCTCCATTCTGCTGGTGCCATATTTTCAGATTTCTCTGCCTCCCCTGTGATACTCCTCTCAGCTTCTGCATCACAGGCTCCATCAAGACTCTGTAGTAACAATTTAGATTTAATCAATCTTTGCCATGTGACTGCCAGGATGGAAAATTAATATGGAGAGCAATTAGAAAACAGCCATCTCGCTGTCAAAGATACGCCGAGATGAGAGCGAGGGAGTGGACGAGGATTCGGCAGCAAACAAAATCCCTCTGTACACTGCTCAGACATGGCAGTGAGTGTTTTCTCCGAGGCTGTCCTCAAAAAAGGTCATCAGTCTGTGGTCACTTCTATTAACTTCCTGTAGATTGAATTCCTCAGATATTACACCAGTCCTCAAACAGAGCAGCAAAAATAGAAACAAAACATCAGGCTTCTTTCTGCATCTTCAACTTCACAGCTAAATAATGACCTTTCAGACTATGTATATATTTGTCAGTGTTGTCGCAGCATTTTCACACGCTTTAATATCATAGACAGAGAGGAAATAACAATAAATCAAAGGAAATCAGTCAAGTCTCTGAAAGCTGCTAGTTAAGTGTATCTAAATTGCTCTAAGTTATTTGCTTTTTAGAACAGCTACATCTACATTAAACTGTCTGGCTGTCTTTTGAGAAGTGTGCGTCTTTGTGTGACAAACAGAATCAGGACATTTATTGTTTCAGCTACAACAAGAATGTCAGCATGAAAGAAGAATTTTAGGCCCAAAGTGGCAGACATTCTTCGCAAAATGATTTATCATGCCACACTGCTGTTCCAATTTTTATTTTTTCTGGGGGTTCATCATGCTGTAAAACCAAAACTGACTGAATTGTGTCACACTGCAAATCCCTCCTGAGAGCTCGTGGCTCCAGTGAAAATGAGAACTCTTCATAGAAGACGATATTGTCACCTGAGTGTGGGTTCACATCACCCCGGCTCTGCCCTCCTGTTTCATGTTGCTGCTTACACTCATTTTGCAGGATTACATCATTGTATTCAACCTCAAGGCTGTGTGCACTACTTTTGGAGGGAAGAGCACCTTTTGTTTTCCAAGCCCAGCTCCGTGTGTTAGCCAAACAGGGCACAAAATAGCTGGCGAAGGCTCTGGGAGCTTTTCAGGGGAGTTTGTTTTTTTGTTTGTTTTTTTTTTTCCTCAGTGACCGCATCCCTTCCCTTTGTGTTGGGGGGGGATTTTGTTCTTTTGCTGATTTCTCTTTTTTTTGCCACATTAGCAACAAACAAATAACACCTCCAGCTGTATGACATGAAGGGATCATTATACGCCATGCACAAGGGGAAATTGAGAAATGAGCTTGTCGGGTTGTGGGAATCCCCTCACTGCAGAGGAAGATCTGTGTGCCGTGAGTTGAAGTTAAGATGTTTTTATCTGATTGAGGGAAAGAGACAGGATTGAATCAGCTGCTGGCGGGAAACGCGGGCTTTCCACCTCTCTTTGCTGGTTCAAAGTGATAACTCCAGGTAGTTACACATAAAAACATGGCTGCCATTATCAAGAGAGTACGGCCTCTGCATTTGAAGAAGCAATATTTATTATCTCCAATGCCAGGCACATCAGTACATACATATTTAGACTGCTCCTGTGTGCCTCTGCCTGTCTTCAGCCCTCTCCTCTGTAGAAGAGTGAAGTATCTTATTTCTGCTTTCGATACGTGGATATTTCTGCCTCTGCTATCATTCCACTGTTTGTATTTTACATGTGGATGACTAAAAACCACAGACAGCTCTCACCTCCCAGTGGAACTCCCTCAGTAATTACTTCATATCAACTCGTAGATAGGAAATGTTCCCAATGACATCCTGCTCTGCGCCAAACTTAAAGTCTGTTCCTGGAGCTGATTGGCAAGCTTATTTTCCTGATGACTCTGAATGCACATTCACAGCAGGAACTGCCTTCACTGTCTTTGTATTTCATAGTTGTTGACTTCCAAATCCAAGCGCAGCTGTAAAAGCCATTAATTCATCTTCCACCATTACAGTTTGCTCTCTTTTTTTCTTGCACTAGGAGGAGGCTGTGTGTTGTATGAGGTCGATGGCCTGTCACATTTTTCCTCCATTTTTTTTGTGTCTTTTTAGAGCAACATCTGCGTTTTATGAAGCTCAGCGCAGAGGCAGGATGTGTGAGCCTTAATGGCACTTGGCTTTTCATAACAATGTCATTTACAACCCAGTTGCTCTCCCATAGACCCCTAAAGGAAAGGAGAGAAAGTGGTATTCACTGCTTATGTGAGCGCTTGCTAAGCCGGGAGCATACGACTTGTGTATATTTCTGTGTGCCTGGAGGCTTTTCGTGCTTTAGAAAGTGCTTAGGGCTATAGAAAAAAAAAAGCCAAAGTGTTTAGAGGAAATTGCATTCATTAGTGAGATGCTTGTAAATCTTTAATCAGTGGGAAAAAAAATGATCTACTTTGTCAAACATGTCAAACAAGATTGAGGGAGAAAATTCCTGATTGCTAAATTTAAAGCTCAGGGAAGGGAAATATGTACGTGCTTGGATTTTATGTGAACTTGTATATACATGTTGTGTCGCATTATTTGATAAGTACTTAACTGTTCCATGCTTCACACTGCTTCTTAAACGGAAACATGGAGAGCCAAACGCTTATTTGTTGTTTGCAAGTTGTCAAAGAAAAGGCATGAAAAAGAGGTTCAAACTACAGTTAATGACAAAGCTGTTACATAGGATTTAAAAAAGAACATGGGATTTAAAAGTGGCTTAAAAATACCACTGCACTGGACAATGTAATCTAGTGTGTGGGCATGTTTTTTTTTCTATAATATTCATCGCCCTCCATTATGTCCCTGGTACCTGGCTGCAGACTTTCAGTTGTGATTACATTATTACATCCTGATTGGATCCTTTCTCTTTAAACAAAACCTCCAGCTTTGTGCCTTTTGTCGCCTTGATTGCCGCCAGTGCAGACTGAACGACCAATCAGGGCTCATGCAAATTCACATACATACATACAGTAGTGTAAAATATATCCAATCTGCTCATTTTCGGCCTCATAAAATGCTTTTAACTGCATGGAGATTGTGTAAAACTGCCTATTTATGCAGCAGAATGGGTAAAGTGAATCATAGTATGTAATGGTATTCCCTGAAGTTAATATTTCCACAGTAGACGAAGCCATTTACATACGAGGTTCTTATTAAAATGCCGTCTATTGTAAGGAAGAGGATTTCTCAATCTGCATTTATTGGAGATAATGCCATGTCTGTGTGTGTCAGGGTGCGTGTGTGTGTCCGTTTAGACACAAGCAGGATGAAAGGGAGCTAATTCTATGCCGCCTCTGACTCACTGTGATGCATTCGTGTGCACTCTGGACAGCTATGTGTCTGCATTATTAGAGCTGGTGTTCATGTTTCCAGCCTTCGAGGGCGATGATTCCGCCACAACTCCTCTCTCCGCATTCGTCTGCAAACAGCCCATGATAGCGTTTACTCATTCATCCAGTCATTTAGTCACCATGTTATCTGTCACTCTCATCAGATTATACTTTATGAGGGACAGCTCTGGCACATCTGCCCCCGAAAAGCCCGTCTTGGATCTTTAAATATCGATCCCCGGGGCTTTAGCGGAGGTGCCTCTCACGAGCTCAGGAAAGAAGGGAGAAAAACAGATCATTAGTGATTTTAATTAGGTGATCTGTCAAGCTGCGATTGCCAGATGTAAGCGTATGTATTTGGGTCGATGGCAATCCTTCTCACAATCCCCTGCTTGTCACCTTGGGCCCCTGGAACGCAGGATGGCTCTTGCTCGGAGTGAAATGAGCAGAAGGGGAGCACAGAAATGTGTCATCGATGGCAGGTTCTTTCTGGAGATTGGAGCAGGTGGAAAACACAACAGCACAGTGGCATAGAAGGAAGTGATTTTAAAATTGAAACTCCTAAATCAGGGTGAAATCTTTAATGCGCTGAACACTTTCCAAGTAATTACAGTATTCATGTGAGGATTAAAACAAACAAGAAGGGCAGACATGCAGCATTTCAGTTTGATTAACAGAGGGTGACACGTTTTTTTGTTATTGCATGTTGCAAAAATTGTCTCAAAAAGTCTGTCCCCTCCAACACAAGCGAGTACAAAAGAGTGCAGTTATACAGACGCAGGAAATCTTTCTTTCACTACAGCGTTAAACATCATTACATATTTATAACCCGGCGCCAGATGACAGAGACAGAAAGGGAGCTAGGGATGAACCAAGCAACAACACCACAACTTGTCTGTCGTCTCTCTCTGTGAGAGATCTGATTGCACTGTTTAAACCTGCCTTTCATCTGCGTTTGCCACAGAAAACTCGATTTTACCAGAGCTGCAAATGGACTTTTGATTTGACAATATGTCATTTAATTGGCATATTAAGAGCGCCCCAAATGTGCTGTTTCTTCTCATGAGTGAGTGCTGCTAACTGGACTTCTGGGTTGTGCAGATGCAGCAATTGAATGCGTGTGAAAGCGAAACATTCCAAAATGTGTAATTTGGCCATTTTGTTCCAATGCAAACTTCTTTTGGTTTATTTTTCTGTTATTTTAGGACAGGTTTGATATGTTTGATAGAAGGAAAGGCCTCTCATGGGAAAAAAAAATATGTTCAATTAGGTATCAAAGCTTTGCAAACAAATCTAACGTACATCTTCTCTTTTTTGTCCCCACAGATCCCGGCGAAGGCTTCCACTGCCAGGACGAGTGTCGCATCCTCGGCCACTCTGACCGCTGCTGGATGCCTCGAGTCTCCATTCCGGCACGCGCCAAATCGCCAGAGCATGGCCGCAATGTCATTGCCTTGTCCATCGAGGCTACCACAGTAGATGTGCCACACTACGAGGACGGCACCACCAAGAGGACTTTTGCCACCTTTGGCAAGGATGGGCCCGAGGACGTGGAGCGGGGCGAGTTTAAGGGAAAGCGGACTCAAGAGTCGCAGGTGTGTAGCCCCAAGGCCAATGGAGGGGCTATTCGTGAAGCTGGCAACGGGCGTGAAGCAGCCAGCCCCATCACTTCCCCTGTGCACCTGAAGAGCCCCGTGTCCAAGCCGTCGTCTGCCTACAACACGCTGAAATGCCGCGACGCAGAGCGCATCGCCAACCACAGCCTGCTGCGGCAGCCTGAGGGGAAGGACAGTGAGCCGGCCGTGAGGGAGATCAACACACTCCTCCACGATGGCCGAGACAAGGAGTCCCCCAGCAGCAAGCGCCTGAAGGACATAGTGCTTTAGCGAGCTTCTCTCTGACACGTACTATCATGCACACACACAAACAGTGTAAACTCACATTTATGTACCCCGCAATAGCTGTGTGTACACAGAGGAAAGTCAAGCTGACACACCCATTTTGCAGTATACAATATTGAAGAAGCAGCCGGGCTGAGGATGATGAACTGTAGTATGCTGCAGCTAGTTGTGTGCTCATGCCGAGGTAGTGGATGTGGCTTTGTCGTAGTCGCAGTACTTTTTCCTTGTTTGCTTTTTGTTCAGTTTTGGTTCTCTGAGTCTGCAATGAGTGCAAGGCAGGTCACTGTCAACTGCATGGACATGGCGAGCGGAGCTCTCCAGCCTTCTCCAGCGCCAAAGCAGGACACTACGTGTTTGGACACCCCAGGTGCCAATTCTTAAGTACAGTTATGCCTTTTGAACTACTTTTGTATCACAAACTGATATTTGCCTTCTTTGGTTTTTGCAGTTTGTTCTAGCTGCCAAAATCGCTCTTTGTTCCTTTGTATAGTGGGATTCATCAGTGTAATAAATGACAGCAGACACACAGGACTCATCTAAAAATACCCTCCATTGTACTCCTTCAACAGTTTTCAATGCATTCAGGAGAGGCAAAGGGAGGCCTCTGCCTCATTTTGCCCTTTTTCCTTGGCTAATAAGAGAAACTTTCTCTGCGTATCCCTGAGGACGTCCTAGTGTCATCAGACTGTGAGGTCTTTACAGTATTTATATTTTATCAAGGATGGAGCTAAATGAACTCTTGCTATCTGCCCAGCCGCTGTGAACACTGGAAGTGGGACAGACACATCCTTGTGTTCAAATTGAGTTGTATGAAAAAAAGACTTACTGCTTTTGAAATCTCCTGTGCCCAACCTTGATTGTAGCCAGTGGAGCACAAATTAGAACTTTGTGCTCTGGTCTTGTACTTTTTTTGACTTTTGACTATGGGGCTAGGATAGAAGGGATCGTCACTCATGTCTTGCTATGTGAAACTCTCCATAGGGTTTACTATTATCATTTTTAATAACCCGTTGTTATGTGACAATCCCTTTAATGTTTTGTTTCAAGAGAAAAAATGAATAAACATTGGTGTTCAACTGAAGCTACAGTAGCGTTTGTTACACAAACACAAAAATGAAAAAAAACATATATGCCAAAATATATTTTATAAATAATTTAAAAATGTATAATGAGAATATTTAATGCTGTGTAGTTATTTTATGAGTAAGTTATACTTGAAATTAACTTGCTTTTGTTCATTTGTCTTTTTGCTTTTATATTGAACCTGATTTATTTTTCTTTATTTTCAAAATGAACTTGGATTATGATTTTTTTTTAAGTGTGACCCCTGGCTACTGTTGCAGTCTACCTTGTTGTAAAGAGTTTCTTATTGGTCAGTTCTTGTGCCATCAAGTTTCTGTGTGGGCTACTAAAAAATGTATAAAAAAGACAAAAAAAAGATCAACAACAAAAAAAGCGATATCAGCACCAACATTAGTGTGTCAGTTCAACGAGCTTAGAGTGAGATAGCAAAAGATACCAAAAAAGATGCAAACAAAACCTTAAAGATTGCAGGATGTTGCTTCATCTAAGTATCTAAGGAGGAGAATAAAAAGGTTCCCAAGCTGGTATACAGGGTTCCACCTACCTTATATATCTAAGTTGGATTCCTATTGGGCCCAGTCATGTTCAAACAAGACTTTTTTAGCTACAACTGAGGGCACTTGGGCATGCAGGCGTGCTTTTGTCAGCACTGCTGTCATCTGTGTTCAGTTGATCTTGATGCTAAAGTTTGGAGCATAGTGCTACAAACAGGGCTCTCCCCTTCCTACAAACACCACACAGCACACCGGGTGGAATCATGTTTGAGTGAGCTAAGGTCTCAGAAGAACCATGTTGCACATCAGCAATGTGGTTTAATGTTGCTTTGCAGTAAACTATGTACAATGTGGAAAAATATGAATGACAATGGACAAATTGCATACAACAAACTAGATCTTGTAGCTGAATGTTTTGCTGGTCTCACCCATGGCTTCTGGCAACATGAAAATCGGAATAATCACTGAATGTATACAGCAGCTTATAATTAAACTATTAAATGTCATCTGTTTTGTTTCCTTGTCTTTACTCAACACAGCATCAATCACGATGCGCCAAAGTTTAAATTCTCCCCATTTTTCCCCATCTTATCTAGTCATGCAGCCTTTTTGTGGATGTTTAGCTTGGCAACATCTGGCCTCAAATTCCTTCTTTTTTTTTTTGGAAGGCCAACATTGCTTAAATCAGAGCTGTTGCAGTATGTATGCGATGAGCTACTGACGTTCTTTGAAGTTCTATGGATCCAGTGTGTTAAATTAAAGTGTTTTTTGTTTGTTTGGAAAGAGATCCAAATCTGGTCCACTGGTTGCCTCACTCATCAGCAGACATTTGGATCACCTGTGATCTCCCTCGGCAGGTGGCAATCAGCTGAGAAAGGCTATATAAGGAGGCTGAGGTCTCTTTGTTCAGTTGGGGTTAGCTCACAAGAAGGTCAAAACCATCAATTGGCTTTCTGTGTACACATTAGAATGAGAATTTGAGTTTGAGTGGCTGGGTTTTCTGGGAGAAAGCAAAATGTGAATCAAACAACTGTGTCTACTCTTTTTATATCATAAAGAGAACAGAAACTACACAAGAAACCATAAATTCTGCCAGTGTATGTAAACTTATGAGCACAACTGTAGCTGTTTCTCCTAACCATACCAGGCAAAGTTGGTATAGTTATGCTCTATTTCCTATTTGACCATTCCTCTACAAGAGTGAGCATTTGGGAGAAACGATCACTAACTAACTCAACCAATTAAGTTTGTAGTTGTTTGAAATGTGGTACTTATGAAACTTGGCTCAATAACTACTTAGCAAAGCCCCCCTCTATTTTGGTATGTAATTTAAATAAATTCTAAGTCACTAGAAGGTATCACTCATTCAATCTTGTTCTCATCACATTTTTTTTAAGAAGCATTGGGCTAGCAAGCATTTGCTGTCTTTTTCACATAAGTGTAGTGACTATATTTTCAAAATGGGACTTAAAAGTGTACCCTAAAGTATGTTTTTTGCTCTACAGCTATTATTTCACAATTTAGCATGAATACATTTTTTTTGGTTGCTAATTTATTTTTTGTTGTTGTTTTAGTTTTATGAAGGACTAAGAATTCTTCTTCTTTGAAAAACCTGGCAGTAAAATGATTCAGCGTTCACTTTGGGGTCCTAGTTTCAACTTTGTTTTAACCAACACCTTCACTCACTGACAGAACTAACCTTCATAGTGTATGCCTGTGTCACTCAGGCCTTGACAACTCAATATAGAGTTATTGACATTCATACAAAATAGAGAAAAATAAGATAAACAAGCATAATCCATAATGTGGATAAATCAGGATAATTTGGTGCCTATGTTAAAAACTGGAACATTTTATTGTGTTGCTGATATTTGACAGAACACAAGACACCTTACTTGAAACAGGAACCACCCCAGATAATAAGGCTTATCTGGTCACTGTTTCCTGAGGTGACAATAACAAACAACTAGTCAATCACGGATCTCATTAGCATTTGGCTTGTAATCTCAGCACCCTGTGTGTTCAATTATTTGTATCACAACCCCAAGTAACTCATATGTAGTCATTGAGTAACAGAGTTCTTAATTAGCGGCTGGAACAAAGTAATGGCTAACAATGTCTGCCCCGCAGCTGGTGAACTGCCTGTGTGGCCCAAGGAAGAGATTTTACAAGCTTTTGTTTCTGCCCACCCACACAGATATTGGGCCAATCAGATTACCATGCCAATGGCAAAGTAGAGGGGACTGTAAAGGCAGAGAAAGAACAAAACTAACATTGCTTCGATGTCAATTAGCCTTAAAATTATTCAAATGAATAATACAGACATCCACAAAAAGTAAGGCCACACAGTGTATATTTTTTTCTTAGCAAAAATCAATGACGTTTAATTTGAGTCCAGAGATTGATCTGCGCAGGTGCTAAAATCGTATGCATCAAGTTTGCTGTTTTGAACTAAATCTAGGTCTGCCAAAGTATTATTAGAATCTGTAACAGGATGTTAAAGTCTGACAATGGTTCCTGAAAATAGCATTATAACACATGGAGTGATGTCAGTTGTATTTGTCATGATTAAAATGGAAATTAACAGTTTGTCTTGAGGCTGGCTCCAGCTCTGCATTAATATTCCATGCATTCGCTGTTACTCTTTCCCATTATTCTCAAAGCAGACCTTTGGGAATGTTCCAACAAGTGAGGTGAGCGTGCATTTGTGTCTGTCTCTGATGTTTGTGCTCTTTTCCTTTTGCTGGAGTGGGTCACACATGGCATTTTTGAGACATGTAACACCTCCAAATGTCTCTCAAGAAACTGCAATACTGAACCATGAAGTCTGTCATTGAGACTGTGCTTTCAAAGTCAACCGTACAATGTCATTACAACACAAGATCCCACTTGAAATATTGATTTATTGGTGAACTTTGAGTGGAAGAGTATAAGCTATGAAAGAAGTTGAAAGGGAAGACAGAGCCTGTCTTTCTTAGCTGGTCTGCAGCAATCTCTATGACATTCTCACTCAATAAAGACTCCACTTTTCACTTCCCTCAGACACAAAGGATCTTTCTCTTGAGCAAGTTTGTATGGATTGATGAAGGGAAGTGGTGAGAAGATGTAGAACAGGACACATTCCACCACAGCAGACGGAGAAAGAAGGGAAACATGCAAGGGGGGAAAGACGCAGCTGCCCTTCATGATAAGAAAAAGGAGGGTTGGCTTCATTTCTATAATTAATTCTCCATTCCCTCTATACCCTCTGGTGGAGCCAACATGAAAGCTGGTCTGAAAGCGCACTTGCTAACACATCCATTAGTCTATAAGGAGGATCTTATTTCTTCCAGCTAAGTTTTCTTCTCATGGGCAATACTGCTTTTCCAGACCTGCCCCCCCCTTTTTCGAGTTCCTCATGCCCTTTCCGTTGTGTTTAGACCCCTGGGTCTCCATAACAAACCCACTTGAGCTGAAGGTACAGTCCTGCTTCAGACTGAAGGGCAAACCATGCATTTTAAAATCCACTTTAAAGAAGCCAGACTCATTATCATTAACAGGAAAAAAGTGACTCACTAGCACAATATCGCAGTAATTCTTGTAGAGAAAAAAAAGTAAAACTTTGTCTTCCAACAGTATCCCCTTGGGTCAAACCTTATTTGCAATGCAGGAGCCGTATTTGTAAATCCCCCAAATGGTGCTTGTCCACGCATATTTAATGACTCCTGATTCATGGTGGTCATGGAGAATATTCTCCATTACTGGGAGATTTATATCAAAGGTTACCAGGACACACATCCTATTAACATCCTATTAATGTTTCAATTATCATTTTGCAAAATGGTGAGAGGGGGAATCAGAGAACAATTAAAGTGATTTATTTCTGACACAGACATGCAGCGAGAAAGTGGAGGAAGGAGGGAGGTGCCTGTAGTGTGCATTCCTTCAATACAAAATAGTTTGTCGCCTTTTGAGGCCTCCTCGCGACCAACCCCCAATCAGGCACGCTGATCTCTGTCGCTCCAGTGACCTCATTCTATCAAAAGGGCTTGCAGCTGCTCCTGCCTCATTATGACCAAACACTCCTTTTCACCAACCTCTGGTGAAAGTTCACCACGGGATTAAGTGTCAACGAGGAAATGCTTGACACAGTGAAGGAACGTACTTGCGCTGCTTTTGCAATAACTGGATATCAGATGTTTTTACAATATGTTACCAAAATATTTAATCTAATTTAAGTCTTGTTTTTTGTCTGAAGCTACGAGGATGATTACGTGTTATTTATTAGTTAAGTGTTTTGAAATTCCAATGGTCCTGTCAAAGATCTATTCCAATGGATGCAGGCTCAAATACACAATCTTCAAATAGTGATTTTCTCTCCAGAGTTCAGAGCAGTTTGCCAAACTCACTTTACTTCAGGCATGCAAATGAGCTATTGACTTTGGCCCCCTTTAGGCGCCAACTCTACACCAATTTTCTTGCACTGACGAAAAAGCGGGTGAAGTGGGCAAGGCTCCGAACTTACAAAGTAGAGAGGTCAAAGCATGTAAAAAAAGTTGTATTTTACAGCTTTTCATTGCTACTCTTTGTTAAACACAAATTGTAAAACTCCCAAGAAAAGTTTCTTCTATTTCATACTCTTTTTCAACACATAGTGGATTTTTTAATTCTCTCTGGATGAGTTACTAAACACTTAATGGTTTGTTCCGCAGGTTCACACCTTTTAAACAGAACTATTATCATCACTGCTGGAGAGAAATCCGAGCGGCCCAGAGCTGGGTTCATCTCTCCCAGCATGTGTCTCACACCACATCTGCACAGTCCTCAACCTGGGCCTGGTCGGGGATTTGAGCTCCTCTGTGGATGCTTACTTGCTTTGAGAAACAAGTTCAGACTTTGCTGCAGTCCCAGTCATTTGAAAGTGATATTAGCTCAGGGGCTATGCAGTGAAGCTGGAGAAAGTTTATAGAAATTATGGAAGCTCTTGGGGACATTTTATTTTTCTTGGCCTAAAGGCGAGGCTGCCCGGAGGAGAAGAATAACCTTTTGTTGAAACGCGCATTGTGTCGAAGAGGTTAGTCTTTGTCACGATGAGAAGTGGGCTGGTCATTGCTATCAGTAAGAAGACTGATTACCCTCTCTGTCTCCACACCACAACTACATATCTAATAGGCTTGGCCGGTAGCCACTTCCCTTTGTGATGGTCACAAAGGAACTTTGATCGCCACTGAAATGAGCGGCTCAAACAATAGTCTACATTCACTGACCACTGCTCAGCCCTCTGCCACTGCCACATTCCCCCAGCGAGCTTTAATTGGAAGCGATGCCAGACAGATCATATCATAACCATTAGTGATGCCCTGATAAAACTGACCTGGGAGCCGCTTTTTGAAGCCTCTTTGTTGTAGCGAAGGGTCCGATGAGCCCCAGGACCCTTCCGCCTGCCATCTCCAGCAGCAATCACAGCCTGACCTTGGTCACCTCTCTCAGCCCTTAATGCCCAGGATTCAGGCTCTGAGGCTGGGGAACACGTCTGTTGACCCCCCCACCCCCCACCCCCTGTCTCCAGAGGATGAAAACGCTGATAGCAGGGATGAGAAATTAAAGACTGTGGCCTTTCAAAGCCTCCATTATTGTCAGCGAGAGCACAGCGATGAATCTGGCCGCTCCTCTCCTTGGACGTGCATTATCCAAGGAGTGATCATTTGACCTAAAGTCTCTGCTTGCCAATGATTTATTTTACCCTGGAACAGGTGCATACCTGACCTCTCTGCCCTTTCGGAGGGAGGCATATTGACAGAAAATACTGGATCATTAGTGGTGCAAAAGTTCTAAGATTTTTCTTGGTGCCACTTTTAACACAGTCCATCTTTGAGACTTCTACCTTTTCTGTGGAATGAGGCATTTTACAGGGGAATAAAAGGTTTGGATCACTTCCACTTCTTCAGAAACCCCGTAAGATGGATTACAGTCCAGAGTGGGACCTAAAATGTGCTGTGAGAAGCTAAAACCAAAGAAGCATGTCACTTCAAATGTCAGTTCTCATAGTTACTGAGGCAGACAAGGGAACAGTTTTTCTAAAATATGCAATATCTCCAGAAACTCTGAAGGAGTGAGAGGTCTTTGTTTTTTTTTTAAAGTGTTTCTAGCTGTTGTGCTGTTTGTGGTGATCTTTTGACTCTAAACTTGAGTGGAGGGAAGATTATTAACCAAAACATAAAGCTGCCAATGTTTACCTGTTTTCTTTGCACCTCTCTGACTCAAACTGTAACTCAATTAAGGCAGCTTGTATTGATCACCCTCTATATGCATTTGATGACATATTGATTTGAACCTTTTTGTTTTGCTGCAACTCCATCACCATATTTTTTTAGTAAGCAGCTCAGCTTACAGGGGTCAGTACACGCTAACTCAGTCCTCTGTTTTTCCAGGGGAAAGGAGAAGAACAAAAATAAGCTGCTCAGTTGGCCGCTCCGTGGAGCTCGACACTTCGGAACTAATGGTGAATAAGGATGAGCACTAAAGAGCCATCACACACCTGTTTCTGCAGCATGTCCGGCACCGTCAGTACTGCTCGGCCCTCATCAGCAGTCATTGGGATGATTCAACAGGCTGGATTGAAACGTCAGTGGAGGAAGTAAATGAGAGTGAACTGTCTGACTGGCAGTGCAGCCTAGTAAACCTGCGATTTCACTCATTTCTTGCCCTTTTGCTGTGTTTCCTTTTCTCCTTCTACAAGTAAAAGATCACTATCTGAAAAAGTCTGACTAGAAGATAGCAATTAAGTGAGCCAAACATATAAGAATGTGTTGGAAAAGGAGTGGTAGGTAAATTTATTTTAGATTTTATAGATATTATAGTGTTTTGATATATTTCAATTTTTTATTCTGCACAGAGTTTTTGCTATCTCCTAGGATTTCTGATCAATAAGAACTTTTACAGAAGAACTGAGTCGACAGTAAAGCATCAATGAAAGTCTGCCTCTGTTTCTGTGACTCAAATGTCATAAAACATATTACCTATTAGCATAAAACACATTATCTTGTCAGCTTCCTCACTTCTGCCTCATACCACTGATGTGCTAGAACAATTACAGTGCTGTGTTTCACTCGGCACTAAAGCCTCACATATACCTATCGTGATCTGCTGTGCGCCTCAAAGACGGAAGAAAAAAGGCATTTGTACAAAAGGCATATGGCACTTTAAGAAAGATATACTGTGTTTCTCCAGCTGCCAGAGCAAACAAAGTGATTTAAACTGTGGAAAGATAAAAGGCAGGCAGCTGGAATATAAAAACCACTTGTTTTGTCCTGCATGTCACCTAATTAATTTCCCTGTGATGTCCCATTGTGACAGAACAAGGCTGCCTTTTTTCTGAGCTGCAGAGGAGGAAAATGACTAACATCTGATCCAAAAAATACTGTTTTTTACTATTATAAATTATTCATCATTGTTTTTATTGTTGACATGAAATGTTGCTCTCAGACAGTGATACCAGCCTTTGGTGATTCAGCTGTAATCCTTTGACTAACAGAAGCAATGGAGAAACTTAGCTATCCTGCTGCAGTATTTGAAGTAACACAGATCATATAATGACCTCTCTAGGAAAAGAGTTGTAACATTTAACTCAGTGTTTAGTACTTCAAAGTAAACATCTGAAAACTACAGCAAGATGACACTGGTGCTCTTCTTCGACTGCTGTGTACTCGTCCTTTGCCTTAGTCCTTGTGTATTCAGCTCTTCAACCCTGTTTCTTAGAAACTATGTTTATATATTGTTCATTTTTTGGCAGGAATATTTTGGCAAACGTAATCGTTACATAGATCAAGGTTTATTTCCAATAAAGAAAGTGTTGAACACTTTTGTTCCACAAGTTCATAAGAAACACATGCATTCCAATGGGGCCAGCCTGTTGGCGCAGCAGGGGTGCCAATGCAATGCAGAGTTGAACCAGGCCAAAATTTTACTGTATTGCACTGTGGTGTTGACTAAAAAGGCTTTGCACAGACCAATCACATGCAAGCACATATTCTTAGTGAATTACTTAGTCATATATAAAAAGTATATCTATATTTATTATGTTTTAGATGCACTGGTGAAATGGTTTAATGTCAGTACTGGCCAGTGTTTGCCCAGTGACAGACATCATTGGCAAATAATGTGACTGCAGGAACTGCCAACCAACCAACTGAGAGATGACAGACTCTACCACTGATGCACAGCTGCCCCATATGCCATGCACAAATGTCAGTAGCCGATGTTTCTCTGCTATGTTGCATCACTTTAATTCTTATTAGCTAGTGTACCTAACTGCTGATTCAGACAAGGAGGATTTTATTCAGCAGATGTTGGACAAACTGATTCATTTTTATGATCACACGTGAAGAAAATGTTAACAGTGTGGAGCATCACATCGTCTTCATTTTCTAGTATGACCCCTGTTGTATCTGTTATACTGGAGCAGGCAGGCTTCATGATCTATGCTGCAGCCAGCCACAAGTGGGACTCTAAATATTTTGGCTTCACTATGGTACAGTGGTCGTCTCATCCATCTTCCTCTACAGTCTATGGCTGCTTCTCAGTTTGTTAATACGCACATCATCCTGGAGACCAGGATCAAGGAGAAAGGAAGCTTTGGGAGGAGCTCAGAGCGAGGACACTGCGGAAGTATTTTGACCAAAGATGCAACATGATTAGTACACGTGCAACATGCCACACCACCACACAGATAATTACTCAGGATAATTCATGATAGCACTGGTCAGAGGAACATTTTAAAAAATGATGTGATGCCACAACATACTGATACACAACTATAATGGATGAATTGAGGAGCAGCCTATGTTGTACACAAAGGTGGTGTAAACAAACAATAAAGACTTATAAGAAGTTTTTCAGGCACATTCAAACCAAATGACATCATATCTCATACATCACTTAAAAACATTCATTACGGGTAACAAAGGAGCTATATGAGGAACATTGGCATCAAAATGAGCAAAATTGTAATTTAAACTTCAGAATCCGTATAAGCCAATTCACAATGGATGCATCTCTAGTTTTGCATAGCACAAGAAGTATCACAATCCTGCCAGTAAGTATTTCTGGCTTTTATTATCTGTACTTTATTGTCTCACTATACTTACACAATGCCTCCCTGCCAACACAGCCCCCTGTGTTGTTTCAATGCAGCAAATAAAAGTACAAAAAACAGTTGAGGTGAGAAAAAGATCAGAGTTTTGTTTAAATATTGATAAATACCTCCATTGTAAGGCAAGCCACTACAAATTAGGAAAATATGTTCAGTATCTACATTCTGCCACTTGTCAGATATTTCTAATGAGAACTTTTCCCACTTATTTTGACAAAAACAGTATCAGTCAGAATAACATTAGACTGTAAATTGTAGCAGCTCTATATTCATTTTAAAGTTAATCAGCTTCCAACCATCCAGTTTGATTTCTTTATAACCAGATCAATGAGTTTTCTGTCCAGCAAGTAGCTCACAGTGTTAGTTAACAAAATGTAGAAATGTAAGGAGCATCATTTCGTAATGTATCTATTTTAAGGCATTAAGTGTGCAAACACACAGACATTCTTCTACAATGATCTAACCAATCATTGCCACTTTATGCAAATAAAATGTTTCCATATGCATAATATTTACCCAAGATTGCTGCAAATAAACTCTATTGTGCTCCTTTAAAGAGGCAGTGACAAAAAAAGGATGAATGGATTCGGCAGAGAAGAATGAGAGATTACTCTGAGAGACGAAATTGGAACGGTGTGTCGAGTGCACGCTGGTTTATTGTTCTCTATGTTATTTAAATCTCGGAACAAAAAGGCAACGGATTGCCTAAAGCTTTGACTACAGGTGTGTGTAGCTTCCTCTGCAGCTGGTGGAAGAAATTGGACATGTTTTTTTTTTTGTTTTTTTTTTAGCCTAAGTTGTTGAAATTGTTGAAGACAGATTTTCTCCACAACACAGAGGGAGAACATGAAATAGTGCCTGGAAGAAAGCGTTAGAACAGAAAGAGTGCACTCTGGCCATGGTGCCGGGGAGCTGTATCATCGCAAATACATCTTCACAGATTTCTTGTGGGTGGTTTATATAATTTGTTACTCGACACCGGGATAGTCAGCACAGCAGTGTATATATCTCCATGCTGGGACTATTGTGGCTGTAAGATCCTCTTGTTCAGCATACAATAGTGGAAGATCTGCCAGCACTTGTTTGCCATGTTTGCCTACAAGTACCTTATGTACTGATCATATTTTTAATGTCAAATGCTATTCTAGTTCCAAATTGTTTCATTTAAATGTGCAGGCTTATGTGCTTCTGTTGCTGCTTTCAAACTGATTTTTAAATGTCTTTTTTTTTCTCTTTAGAAAGTATTCTGACTCACCTGGCCAACCCAGCCCAGTCCAGCAATGTAATGCTTCAACAAGCCGCAGAAAGCCCAGGAGAGTAAAGTGTCTTTGTTTAATGGGACCTCATGAAGAATAAGTAGCTCAGTGTGAGGTTTTTCCCCCAACAGACTTCAACAATGGAAAGCCTGGGTGATACCACCAGCATTGCAGGAGAGGGAGAGAGGGTAGGAACCTGCTTTGGATTCAGTAAGAGAAACTGTGCGTGCTAGAAGCTCCCATCCCTCGTCTCTTTTGGCCGCTCTCCTTGTTTCACTTGGGAGTGTTTTTTTTCTATCTCAAATTCAACAGGATGGCATGTAATGAACCTGCACCTCAATTTACAAAGCAAACTAGCATTTTTATGGAACAGTGTGTCACCCATATAAGAAAGTCCTTGAGGGATTTGAAGGAGTGTGTATTACAGCTTCAGTGCCGCAGTTCATCAGGCCGAGGCAATTTCAACAGAAGAGGGAAGGTTATTGTAACAGCCATGATAATAGACCTACATTTTTTTGACTATCAATAATCTCTCTTTAGTTACAGAACCACGTAGCTTGGCACTGCCAGACTAAATTGAACATATGAATAAGTAAGGTACCCTCCTGTGCCAGCGGGATTGTCACAAATGAAGGACCAAAAAGCTTCTGACTGCTTCAACCAATCACTAAAAACTAGAAACTAGGCATGGAAGTAACATCCAATATTCCATTCATATGGCTTTTAGTTCAAAATATTACAAAAAGGTTTGGCAGAACATGAATAGTAACAAACATTGCCCATTCCTACCAGAAAATGTAACTACTGCAGCAGCTTGTGAGCAGATCCAGACAATGCTGCTTCTGCAGCAGCCATCCGAGTTGGTTGAAACATCAAATGCGATGGATGGGACAACCACTCCTCGGTAGTGAAGCCAAAAATTGAGAGCTTCCATCAGCTGAATTGTAGCAGATGGGACATTATTTGCAAGTCAAGTCAAATTTTATTTATATAGCACATTTCAAAACAACCGCTGTTGACCAAAGTGCTGTACAAGCTTAAAAAACACAATCAATAAAAACAAATTGTTAAAAATAAAAAATAAAAAAGCCACAATAAATAAAAGCAAGATAAAATGTTGGATGTCAAACAGGGTTCTCATCATGCTGATTGAGGAAGTTTTTTTTTTAAGTAACTATATGATGTTGAAAAGAAGAACATCATGATTAACAGCTTTGTTGAAAAATAAGGGCCTTCAGCGTTCTTAAGGTAAATAAGGTAAACACTGTGTCCCATCTGAGTGTCATAACTGTCTGTGAGCCTTTCACAGCGAGGCAATACAATGCAACGTATTGTTTGGCCTTGGGTCTATATTCACTCTCATTGCTCACATATACGTGGTTGATGAGCGGTTATCTCACAAAGTTCAGATGAAGAGCAACCTGTGTGATACCTCATCATTTCACCACGAAAACCTGAATAAAGGGGAAACTGGCTGGAGATCTCCCAAGGCACTGAGAGTTTCCAATAAGATAATGTTAATTGATTTTAGAGCTTATTAGCTTGTTTAACAAAGCAGAGATAGTGGTGTGTTGATTGTACCCATAACTGGGATTGGAGCATTGACACCAGGGGCTATCCATCGGTTGTCTCCAGCTGGTCTCCAGCACACATTTGATTTGTTTATAAGGCGTAACATGAGGATAAGGATGCAGTGTGGCCAGTGAGCATCTGATGAAATATCTGATGCTAGCACATTGTCAGGAAATAATGCGACATAACTGTGAGTGTCTGCTTCAAACTGACAGAAGCATCTCAGTAAGTTAAAATTTTTATTTTGGGGGCGCTGGTGGCCTAGGGGTCTAAGTGCCCCACATACAGAGGTTACTGTCCTCGCAGCAGGGGTCGCCGGTTCAATTCCCGGCCGGTCGACCATTTCCTGCATGTCTTCCCCTGCTCTCTTCTCCCCACATTTCCTGTCTCTCTTCAGCTGTCCTATAAAATAAAGGCCAAAAATATAACTTGGGAAACATAAATAAATAAATGTATTTTGATGTAAATCCTGTTGCTCCGTCAGCCAGATCACAAAATAGTGCAATATGCCATAACAGCTGTATTTTGGCCTCATTTTTCAAACAATGGAATACAAGGGAAGTGCGTCATCCATATTTATACACGGTCAGTGGTTAACAGAAAATGCCTAAAAATGCCCCCCTTTCCATCCAGCCTGTACAATATACGACAAACAGTTCTGATTGGCCAGTACAGGTAAAATGTAGAGAATGTTAGAGGTCAAGACATAAGATAGATCAGGGCAAACCAAATGAGACTAACTGCGGTTCTTCAGGCCCCGACCACCTCCACAGGGATCCACTTAACCCACACGCTGTTGTTTTTTTTTCTTAACAACATGGAAACAACTCGCAAAGACACAGATTTGAAGCTTGTACTCACACAAGGTCCCACATCCTTTGTCAGAGACAGATTTGCTGCCTTTTGCATAACAGGGATTTGCTGCTAAATGCTTTTTTGATGCATTTGGATTCAGTAATTGAGGAGACAAGAGGAGACAAGAATTGTTCTTGCCCCCTCATATCAACAAAATTTTACGCTCCATTCAGACGAAAGCTTTTTCAGAGCAGCAATCTGCCAGTCAACATGGCATTACAGATTA
The DNA here is from genome assembly GCF_009762535.1 of Notolabrus celidotus. Classification (NCBI taxonomy): domain Eukaryota; kingdom Metazoa; phylum Chordata; class Actinopteri; order Labriformes; family Labridae; genus Notolabrus; species Notolabrus celidotus. The sequence goes on from NC_048279.1 coordinate 24,672,570, forward strand.
CAGTGTAAGACGTCAAGAATAAGCAGCGGATAGATAATAAAACCTGCTGTATCAAGAGGAGAACACTTTTTTTTTTAGCAACAAAACAATGAATGCAAGAATATACAGGTGTAAGTGCATCATTCCTTCTTGCAATCTTCACTCCAAACTTAAGTTTAGTTAGGACTCTATTTAATTTACACTCTGTATCAGTGGCTTGTGCTAAACAATGAAATAGACCTCTACAACTGCATGTAAAGTTGCCATGGAAATATGATTATTCAAGTGATTATTAAACAACCACTGTCCTTGTGCTGCCGTCATTAAGAGATTAAAAAGTAAAGACATAAAACTAGAGAAAATAATATCTGATAACCACAAGGACTTCATTTTCCTCTTGCAGTGCTTTGTAAAGATCATTAAATGGGCAAACAAGTTATGCAATGCCAAGCATTTTATCAAATCAAGCAATAAAAAGCTTATCAGAATTGCTGTTAATTTTTTTCTAGTTCTTCTTGACAATTAGGAAAACAAGGGTGACTCCATGATTCACTCAAAGTTAAGACAGTTCACAAAACCATCAGTGAAAATTTGCCAAATTTCTTTTTATAAATGAGGTTTTTCAGATTCTAATTACTTTTCTTGTAAGCTTAACTACATCATGGACCTTGCCGGGCAGTGGCATACAAATATTAATTTCTCCACCATGGCTGCAGAGAGGTCAGCAGAGCAAAGCATGTGACCATAAACAAACAATCAAGTGGGACACAAAATCATCATTACAGATATAAAAATTACACCCTGGTTGTTCTGCAGCTCTGAGCCTTTGCACAGAAACAAAGGGCATCACTGGGCTGATGCAGGCATTCATTAAAATTGGTATTTGGCGTGATTAATGATACTTGCTATTTGCAGGGAGTAGCACCAGCTCTGTTGATGCTTTGGGAGGAGAATTGTACTGCATTGGGTAAAGGGGTGGGTGGTCCTGGATCCTCTCTGTGGAAACCCACTATAGCTCTGTTAGGTTGCTGCATTGCCTCTCAGGGACCAACTCTGTGGAAAACAATGACTTGATTCCCTTCAACGGGTAGTCTCTTAATTTTTTCTCCCTTTTTTTCTTGGCCTGATCATTATTTCCTCATTTTGCATTCGTTTCATCAGAGATAATTTATCTCTGCCTGCTTTAATGAAGTGATAATTCCATGATAATTAACGTAATCCTGCACCAAAGCAAATTTGCCTAATGACTGTTGTTTTGATAGTCAGAGTTGGTGCATGGGAGAATGTCCACACTGGGAGGAATCGAGGCTCACTGCCAAGCAGAGGAAATAGGAGAAAGCAGAGTCAGGAGCCAGAGGACGGAGCAAAAGCACCAGAGGATTGTACATTGTGACCCAAACTTTAAGTGCTCGTTTGAAGCACCTCAAGAACTTTCTATCCAGCAGTTCAAATAAAAGGGTGCTAATAGTTCAGCTTAGAGAAAGAAAGCCTATTTGGTCTGCCCTCTTACGCCTGACTACAAATATGACTGCTGGGAGATGATCAGCCAGGTGAGGGAGGGCTTGGACTGAGGTATTGTCCTTGACATTTCATTTGTTCAGGGGTACCAACTTTGACATTTCATGTGTTTGATATTTGTTCAACTCACACAGCAGCAACGTTTAACCTTTCCAAATCCTGGATTAAACATCTATAAATGCTCCCAATTCAATTGAACATTAATAAATCGTGACTTAAACGTATGCATTCATAACTTCATGTTTACATTGTATGTAGGCCAGATGTCTTAGAGATTAGTAATGACAGCCACTAGAATAATTCAGTCATAAGTGTTTCACTGGATCTGATTTCTTTGAAGACTTACTTGGAAGTATTTTCACATGAAGATTGACATGCAATTAAGAAGAGAAGAATTACTAAACATACGTGTTTTTCTGTCAAATATGACATCTATGCTAATTAACTTGTGAGTGTCAGTGTCATCCGTATTAGCTGTGGATGGATAAATATATAGAGCTGTAGATAGAGAAAAAGAGTGATCCAAGCTTAAGATTGTACTCCAAATCTAAATATGTTTCAAATATACCTGCCACTTGAACCGGGCTCTTCACACTGCTTTACATAAATGGACAACAATTGAGCAAGAGTGCAGAGCTCATACATATTCACTCTTGGCATGAACCTAGAATATAACACTGTTTTCATGTAGGCTTATTCAACATCTTGACTTCTATTTTTTAACCTGATTTTGGTTGATCCAAGCAGACAGAAAATACGATATTGCATTTTCAGAATATAAAATAACAGCCCAAAAATTCTTCTGTTGCTTATGCATGCGGTGCCCAATTGAAAGAGGAGACAACATTTCTCCTTTCCCCCCTTGTATTTCAAGTGAAAAAAACAACATTTTTTTTGTGTTATTCTCTTTATTATACAATAAAAATCACTGCATGAAAGATCATTCATGAACATAGTGCAAACATCTCGTTAATATGTAAACTGAGTGAATCTGTCGCTCAGTCAAAGTGACAGAAATATTGCGTATTGTGACGACGAGCATATTAAACAGACTGATTTTTTTTGTTTGTTTTTATATCCGTTCAAACTCAACAAACTGAAAGCGCAAAGACAGGCCTGGATTAATGGCTTTCAAGTGGAAGTGGACCTGGAATATCCAGCTGGCTTGATCCACCCACTGGCTCACCCTGGATGTGGAGAAGAGTGGCAGCCAACAAATCACCACCATGTTTGTTTGTTTTACATGATTAAGCATATGGAGAGAGCATTAAATCACCCTTACCTTGCTTGACAAACTGACAGCTGCAATACCCCCTTTACCACTCTGTGTGTGGGTTGGCAGGAAGTGTTCCCAATCAAAAAATGAAGATTGATGGTCTTAAACCAAAACATGACCATTACTCAGAACAACAATGAATTAAAAGCATCTTTTAGTGAAGTCTCAGACCTCTTAGTGCTGAGTTGATCAGCTGTGTTCTCTCTGCGCAATAAGGTTTGATTTGGTAGTTAACATCATCAAATGACTTATTGCAGCATCTATATAGCTTATAGCATTATACAAACCATGCATCATTATAAAAGGCTTTATTATTCCTTTCTCATTATCATGAGTTCATTTAGCTTGATACAGTATTGTAGCTGCTCATTGCAGTTAATAGATAAACGGCTTACAGTATAGCTCCCTGTATTCTTTGAATAGCTTTGCATATGTTGTGTGATTGATACATGTTATACTAACACTTAAGTCAAGTCAATGATATTTTCAGTTTATGTATGAGGTGATAATTTCTGCTATTTATATCGAACCACTCATGCATATTTACTTGTATGTGTGAACAGGCAGAGGAAGATGGATGCAAAAGAGTGTGTACAGATTTTTTAAAGCTATTGGTTCTTATTGGTGTGTAAGAAGAGCTTCATGAATTGGTAAGCAAACATGAGTAACTACGTTAAAGTAGTTATAAAAGATTCTGAAAAATAAATGACAATAAAAGTATGTTTTTCTGCAACAGAGGCGTGTACAGACTTTTTTTGCCTGAGGTGGCCCAACTCATGCAGGGGTGTCAAAAGTATGTGTGCACTTAAATACATTTTTAAGTAGAATTAATGCAATTTTTTATTTCATTTTAAAGCTATTTTTTCCAATCTCGATATGCTTTTATTGATAGAACACTTAGAGAGAGATAGGAATTATTGCACTGAATGGTTACGGCCTGTGATAAATGTGTTGAGGACTGTAGCCTCTTTATACGGGACATCTTCTCTTGACTGAGCTTAACTGATCTGAATCTGAAAAATTACTCATGTACATGGCTATGTTAGGAAGTAGATAAGTCTTGAGTCTTGTTCACATGGGGGGGCACCACAATCAACACATAACAAAAAGCCCTTAAAGGAGTTTCAAGGTACCCTGCAGTATTTTTAATGAAATCAATCAATTAAATGTATACTTTGTTAGTTAACAGCAAGCGGCAACCTCCGGTCTCAAACGATGAAGCCCATGCGGAAGTGTTATAAACTGCAATTCATCGAGAATCCGCTTGAGGCTGGCTGCAGAAAGACCGGAAACCACATAGACACCAATTCAAGAAAGACGATCTTTGCAGCATTAATAAACATGTTTACAGCCTGGTTCAAAAAACGGTAGCTAATTTCTCTATCGGCACGCACTGTACAGGGGGTGAATTTTTTTCTAACGCAACGGATCAGAATAATATTAAGATTAAGAGTTTTTGCCTAAATAAGGACATGACTGACCTGAATCCCAGACAGGAACACATGGCTGTTGGCTAGGAGGCTCAAACTCCACCCATTTACGTCACAATCTTCAAAACAGCGTTCAGGAACAGATGGGTGACATCACTGATACTACGTCCATATTTTATACAGTCTATGGTTTACAGAGGACAGGCAGTGTATCAACATACATCTATAATGTTTGCTCTGTAAAGGGCTCTACAAATGTATCGCTATAAGTCGCTCTTAAAAATGCCAACAAAAGAAGGCAGGCTAGACTGAAGGCTACAAAAGCTAGCTTGTTTAAAGATAACACAATATATGTGTGTTCAGGGTGGTGTGGCTAGTAAGCAAAAAAAAAAACAACAAACGAAAAGGGAAAAAGAAAAAGTTGCTTTCATAATAAGCCATATCTATGATTGTGAGATGGATCCTGAGGAAGCAAATCAGTTTCAGGAAGGGCCCATGTCCCCACTAGCCACCCTTTGCACACCCCCTGGATTGTAAATGTCAATATCCTTTTTATCTCATTAAAATACTTCAAAGGGGAAAAGGCTTTTGAAGTTCATTGAAAAGCTTTTTAAGTGTGACTGTACTCGTGTACTGGCTGCATATAGATGAGAGAAATAGATTGAGGAATATAAATGTTCCTATTTTTGACAACAGCAGTGGGATTGTTTGGAATTGTTTGTGTGCATGTGTATTGTATTTGCCAATGTGTATTCTAAAGTAGACAAAAATACCTGGTCAATAAATTGCTATTTTCAAACTAACCTGACTCATTTAGCTTAAACCAGACAAAAGATAAAAGCCATGACAGCCATCAGAACACCACAACAACTGTACAATCCCCACTGTAATTTTGGCTGAGGTATGATATTTTCTGAGCAATTGTCCCCTTAAAGACACAAAGATTATTTTCTAGAAAGCGTAGCTATTATGTGCTGTTATGTTATTACCTACGCACCATGGAGCTCACAAATGGCATTCTGCTCATTGTTGCTCTCTGGCTACTTGTCCTTCAAGACCTTCAAATGTTCTGAAGATAGTCCCAGTGGAAAAATATTGGAGTGGAATTACAGTGTGATGTCTGAGGCAAACAAAATTGATATGTTATTGATGAGATGATTATTTTGCTCAGTACATTTGGGCTCCAGCAGGGGAGCCAACTTGGACAAGGGGACTACTTTTTCCTATACTGCAACTGCGTCTCATCACAAATATAAAGGGACTTGAAATCTGTTCAAAAGTGATGCACTTAGCAATTATTTAGATCTGCAAAATAATGCATGTTTGATGATTAATAAGCACTAGTGGACACAGCAGTAGAATTCACAAATTCAAAATTACTCTGATTGATACATTTTAAATCATCCCTAAAGAAAAGGATGTTCACAGATATTTTTGCATGCTCTGTTCGACAATTTAGGGTGATTTGATGGAACTTCAACACAAATTAACTGTGTTTTATTATAATTTCATTCAATTTTATATTTAAATTTTTGCTTTTTAAGAGTTGGAAGAGATAAATAGCATCTCGATTTTCCTGTATGTCTTCGTATATATGGTGAAAATTGACAATAAAAACCTTTGAATCTTGAATCTGAATCTTTTCACCAATGCAAGTGATTCCTTAAAAGAGGGAAACTTTCAACTGTGAGCACAAACAAAGAAAACTCCATTACTTCAGTTTATCTAATTTACTAGGGAAACCTAAGAGTAGCTCTTTAAGACTCTGAAGTCCAGCTGTGGAAAGCTGTGCTGCAAACAATGTTGAAGAGACAGGGTGGTCGCTCATTAAAAACCTTCAATTTGCTGAGAGAAGAATGGCAATGGACCTCTCCAATGCTGTGGGATCTGCACACCCATTCACAGCGGTGCATGTGTTGGTGTGTGAGTGTATCAATTAGGGAGGCTTGTTGGGTTTCTTCTCTTCAAAGTACCTAAATAATTTAACCATCAGGGGTCAGATCCTATTAAGCAGTGTGACATCAGGTCTATACTGTGGTAGAGTTTATAGAGCCACAAATGATGAGGGAAGCTAAGGAAGACAGACAATGAGGAAAGTGTGACGCTACATGATGCAGCCTTCTGTCTGACAGAGGCCATCACTGTTATGACTGCGAGTATCTGATACTTGCACTCAATTCTAAGGTGGGAGCGGCATAAATTGGCTCTGCTGATTCTTAAACTGCTTCCATCAAACTAGATTAGGAAGGTTAGCTGGAAGACGGACCCCTGATGGTTAATTGAAGTTTTATTAATGCTGCTGAAATTCAACTGGAAAAAGAGCAGACATGACCGCAGGGCTAGTGGAGAGCCTTTCACGTTGCGGTGTTTTAAACCAATTATGGGTATTTTCTACTGTCTTTATTCGTACATAGTTGGCAGAGAAACCTATTTTATTTGACCTTGGATGTCCCTTTGCGGTTGTCTGCTCTGAGGATACAGAGTAGCTCCCCAGTGAGAGTTCTATGTATTCTATAATTAATAATTCAGCAGCTCATTGCTGGCAGACAGCAGTCTGGTGGAGGGACTGACACATTAGTAGTGAGGGGTAGTTGCTTCAATCAACCTTAATGAGCTGTTTATGGTTGATTATGTAACAGAACTATAATCAACATTGACTTTCTAGTTTTTCTTTTTACCCACTGCCAAAATGATCCACTAGACTTCTTCTGTAAAAGCATTTTCACATTTTAGTGAATAACTTCACTTGGTATGCACAGTTCAAACACTGTACTTAAACATAATTTCTGTTTGTTATTAGATTTAAATAAAAACTCTAAACTACAAAGTGTTTTTTAAACCGAGGAACAGACAGTCTAAATCAGTCACTTTATAGAAACTGATGATTAAAGAATGTTAAGACGTTTTGTTGGGATCTATCCGCGGGCTCCAGCTTTATACCTTTTTGAGTTTAGCGCAGCATCAAACTCATATTAAGAGTCATATTTTACATGTGAGATCCATACTTTCAAAACTTCAATAAACAAGGCATTAAAACATTTGCAACTAACTTCATTCTCTCTATTTAAGTCGAGTTACTACCGTTTTTGGCTGTATCATTTCACTAGCAAGGACCACACCAACAACAGAATGAGATTTGAAAGAGAGTTTATTGATTACGGATTATTGTATTGATTGATTTTGAACTCGTAGTTGCTTTGGGGAAGCTTCGTAGGGGATCTGACATAGCACCCGGGCACGACGAACCCCCTCAGGGCCCTAGTGATAAGGAGGAGAGGAGCAGAAGGAGAAAGGGAAGGGAGGGAGGGATGGGGAAATGAGAGCGAGAAAGGAGTAAATGGTCAGGCTTGAATTTATGGGAAAGCGGAAGAGGGGCGGTTGAGGTGCCCCTGCTCCTGAAATTTTGCTATTATCACCACTTAACTGGATGAAGGCTTTAGCAAGCTAAGAGCTAAAGTTGGCCCTTTGTAAGCTTAACCGTTTTTCAGTTGAAACTGTCTACTTACGTGTTTACTATTTTAATCTCCTGGTCTGTTGGTTTTGGAGAGGTGGGGACTTCTGAGGATAACTCAGCTGTCAGTGAAACCGTCACATCAATGAACGCTATCCAAATATAGGCTAGCAGCTTCTCAGCTCACAGCTTACAATGCAACCTTTGTATTCTACAGAGGAAAATACTCATTATATTTAGCCAAAAATGTAAATATATAAAGAATAATTTGCTCTATGGGGAATTCTTCTACCCCTGAACAGCTCCAGGTCAGCTTGTCTCCCTTGCTAACCGTCTTAACATTCAGCTATACTAGTAGTCTCTTGGCAATAGCCTCATGTTAAAATTACATTCAGACATATGTGAATTATTTTCTAACTCTACAAAGGAAATTAATGTATTTCTCAAAAGTGTCCAACTTTTCTTTCAAGTGAAATCCATTTTTTTTTTCTTCCCAGAAGTCATTGTTTTTTTTCTAATGTTTGAATAAAGCAGAAACACTCAAAGACTGAAAAGCATTTTGAGAGATTCTCAGATATCAGATCCAGTCCTTCCAGGCTTGTTGATGAGCTGAGGAAGTACTCTTTGATGCTGCAGTCTGTGGCTGTGTGCTAATGTGTGTGGATGAATTGACATGTCCACTTCCCTGGTGTTACTGATGTCAAGTAAATTGAAAACAGGCAGTGGTAGCTGTCATAAATGTGACTGTGCTGGTTACAGACACTATTTACTGCTTTCGCACGATCAAGGCTCCAGGAGTAGAGCCACTCCAGTAGCCCATGCACACACAGTTTTGTCAATTTACTTCACTCTGCACCACTGGGTTCCATAAATATACATTTACACTCTGAAACTTCCTGCAGTGTGTATGTAGCCGGTGAGAGTTCAAGCATGGGGGTAAACCTAGCATATCAATGTGATGTATTTTCAAGTTGGCTACTTTTTCTATATGTGTCCTATGTATTTGATTAGGGACACTGTGTGTTATGATCCCCAGTAGACAGGGAAATAAGGTGTCAAAAGCACTTTGCATGTTGATAGAGTACCCCTTCCTGCAGGATCAGATCTCCAGAATAGACCCTATTAAGTAAACCCAGAAATTGGCGGTAGCAGCCTTTAGACTGACGACCCCCTTCTGCTACTGCGCCTTCCAGTCTCTATGACATTAATATTCATTTTCTTGGTTTTAACGAAGCAGGCAACAAGCATGGGTTGCCCCGGGAGCACTGCGTTTAGCATCAATAGAGATACAGTCAAACAACCAAACACAGAGGGGAAGATGGCTGTCTCCTTCCCCTGGGCTCCATATTAATGAGATAACGCCACACTGCAGCCAATTACAGCCACTTCCAGACAGATGCCTTTGGTCCAAGACAACCTCCCACTGTAGACTCAACCCCCAACCTCCTCCCAGTCACCATTCCTTTACAGGAGCACACATACATCATTTCCCCCTGACACAAATCCATACAGGGTGTACATTATGTATGTTTTTTCAGAGAAAATAGCCACCAACAAAAGAGCATGAAAGGCAAAACTCAAGGGCTAAAAACCATAAACAAAATGTCCCCTTAAATATATCTTGATGTTAACAGCATGCATTATTTGACTCACTTGTCAATTGTGCATCCACCCATTCTCTGAGCTGCTTCTTTCAGGGTCGTCGGAGGGTACAGTCAGGTCACTTGACAGGAGGCAGTTCACAACCTGCTCATATACCATGGTTCCATCACATACATATTGACAACGACTCAATCACACTCATATTTACAGACAATACTGAAGTCTCCAATTTACACTGTCTTTATTCTACCATTCTTTATTGTTTGGAAAACCACACTGACACAAAGAAAGCATGCAAAATCAGAGCACAAGCACAAGTTTGAAGCCTCAACCATCTTGGTGCATGGTGACCTCCCTCGATGGTCAATTATAATTCATCAAACCTTCACAACAGAGGGTTATATGAGATTGGATCATGGCTTCCTACAGGGAAGTCATTACAGAGCAGAAATCCGGTAAAATTTCATTCTGTAGGTGGCAAGTCTAGCTTTATAAAAGACTCAGAGTAAGCGTGCTGTTAGAAGTACCCAGTATTTAAAAGGCTTTCTGTAACCCATGTGAGATGGCTCATTAAATGTGCATTACAAAGCTGAGGCAGTAGAAATAAGGCTACCTGCCTAGCATCACAGCAGCCCTTATATTGGATGGTGCAACTTCATGGTCCTTATGAATAGGATGGCTTAGTGGTACAGTTTGGCTGCACTCAGCACAATGAGAGTAGGCACCTGGTGTTTGCTCACTGAAGTCTGAATTGAGGCTGAGAGCAATAATCACTGCCCAACCTCCAAAGAAAAGGACAGTACATTTTCCCAGAATGCTCAGCTGCTATAAATTACTTCCAGCTTTAATGGAAAAGTCCTCATGTGACCCCATTACAAGAAAATTCTCTGAATTGACAGAGCTGTACCTTCTTGAACTGCTGCTGGCCTACATGTCATCCAGAACAATTAAAATGCATCGGACAGGAAACACATTATGTTGTTTTAATGGTAGTTACATTCAGGCAAATAGGTACACAATGACGTACTTCTCTGCTAAATGCTGCAAAAACAAACCTTCTTTGGGTCTTACTATGAAGATGATATACACATAAAACATTTCATCTTGTCTTTTATGTTTCATTCAAACAGATTGCCTGGTAAGGTAAAATGAAACACAGAAATCCTTGTCTGCATACTTAGGGGCTAACAATTTTAACAAAGGAACACCTTTGCTTTTAGATATCCTTTGTGAGTATCAGTATCTAGCAGTTAAAAACCATGTGTAGACAAAGACTGGCCCATTCTCAGAGAGGAGGCAGACAGATAGCAATAGGGGCCCGGGGACCTGAAAATCGTTGGGCTTGGCTAGTATTCAGGGTGAACCAGGGCCAGTAGTACGATGCATGGGCTCGATACAACTCAGGGGAAGGGGAGAGGGTGGCATGACTGGAATTAATTCTCTGTGATTGAGGCAATTGCCAAGGTTACTGTAGAGAATCAAACAGTGGAATGTCATAGGAAGTGTTGTTTTCAGAGGCACAGTATCCTTGGTCACAGCTCATACCAAAGAGATGCTAATGATGGCTTTATCTTTTATCTCTTTGAAACAACTCAGGAAAACCTTTTTGTGAGGTAAGAACCACTAGAGTCTTATTTTCAAAGGAGATCTATCCGGCTAAGTCCTCTCCAGTATTACATTATCTGAGGGGAAGAGACATAAGCAAGCAAAGTGAGACATGTGCATAAACAAAACTTTACAGATGCCAAAACAATTCAAACAGGATCTCTCTTTTACAACAAACATGTGATGCACCTAACCAAACTGAGCAACAGTTGTGTTTTGCTAAATTAAAAATCCTGCTCTCTGTGATGCATGGGTATTGTAGTGTAACCATGGATAATTAGAGTTTTCTCTAGGTTTGTAAGGAGCTCAGGGAGTGAGTGCAATAACCATAAACAGAGCCCAGACAACACAAGTCATTCCAGCCAATACAAATCAGATTGTAAATCTGTGTAAACCAACTGTAAACCTTCAATCAACGCACAACATGCCCCATGAGTCTCATACAGCGGGCCACTGTCAGGGCCTTATGAGAGTTGTATTATCTGATTGAAAATAAAATAACTGCTGTATAAGTTTTATTAAAACGATGAGGTGATCAAATTCTACTCAGAATAGAGGACCATTTATGTAAATATGATTTTTGATGATAATTGCCCCCACTCCTGCATGCTGTTATGCATTGTGAACAGCAACCGTATTAAATGTTTGTTGCATAGTTGTCCCGTGCAAACCATAAAATCTCACAAAGGTCAATTCTTTATGATTTCAGGAGAAAATAGCCCTTTAGCAGCTTTGTAACGATGCATTTCAAAGGAGATCTTATCCACTAGGGGGCATTAAGTGTGTGCATATTTGTAATGTGCCAACACTAAGCTACCTAACAAGTTACAGTTCGCTAGCCTGACCAGAAGTCGTAAGCTAAGTGTTCCAGAAATGTTCACTGTATTGTGTGACCAAACACAACCTTCATAGTGGGACCAAAGGCAACAGTGCTTTCATTAGTTAGCTTTTCCTGCCGAGAGAGTAGTAGCCACAATCAAGGCTAGTGGAAATGTTGGAGCACATGCATAATGTTTCACATTAGCCCTACCACCACCAGCATCATGGCTGTCATCAGAAACAGAAGTAGTGCTTGCTTGGCTTGCTTGGGGAACATAGAGAGGAGATAAGAGGTGAAAAACTTTGAACCTCATCTTCTAAATACTTACTCACAAAGAAACATTAAATAAGATGTCTGTTTCAAACCTTTGCTTTGGTGTTAACCAGTAAAACATTTCTTGCAAGATATGAAAGGACATTGACATCAATTTTTGCAGACTTGTTGCAGAAACTACTAAAACTACTACTACTACTACTACTACTGATACTACTACTACTACTTCTACTACTACTACTACTACTAATAATAATAATAATGCTTCTACTTCTACTACTACTACTACTACTAATAATAATAATAATAATACTTCTACTTCTACTACTTCTGCTATTAAAACTATAAACCTGTTCTGGAGATGAAAAAACTTTGTCAGTCATTTTCAATGTAATACTCTTACAAATTGGACTTTTCTGTATAAAGATGTGTTGTTTTTTTGTTTTTTTTTAATATTCAGTTCATAGTAAAAACAGTATTATGATAATGTATTTATTTATTTTTAATACACACCCCCTATTTGATTTTTTCATATAAATGCAAAATACAACAATATTGAAACTACTCACAATCTTCAAAACGTTAAAGCCTTAAAGAGGTGGAATTTTTTTTGTCATATATTTTTTATTGTAAGCTGTCTTTGATTTCCTGTTGTATTTTGTAGATTTACCTTGTATTATATTTTTTTGTTTTCTCCCTGTCTGTATAAGTAATGAGTTATCCTTGTCTCTTCCTTGTGTGTGTGTGTGTGTGTGTGTGTGTGTGTGTGTGTGTGTGTGTGTGTGTGTGTGTGTGTGTGTGTGTGTGTGTGTGTGTGTATTTTCTCATGCGTTTCTTAGTCAAGTTTATTGTGTTTCCTGTTTTATTTTGTAGTTCTTGATCCCTTTGTCTGGTTTAGCTTTACTTCCTGTCCTTGTGTTTTCTCCCTCCATTTTAATTACCCTAACAAGTTTCACCTGTGTCTGATTACCCTTTGTGTATTTAGTCTCTGTGGATCCTTACCACTTCTTGCTGCTCCCAGTGTTCCTCATGGTTTACCTTCTTGTGTTTCCTGTGGGTCCCTTGTGTTTTCAGTTAGACCTTTTTGGATGTAAGTTTTTGTTTGCCTTTGCCTGATCTTTTCTTAAACATTTCCTGTCTGCATGTGGGTCCTCCTTCCTTTGTTCTTCACCCATTGTGACAGTTTTTATGTTTTACAAACCAGTGTTTAGTTAAAGGTTTGGATGCCAATACTAAACTTTGGCAAACTTTGAAATTATAAAGTAAATGTGTGTTGGAGTAAACCCAGGATGAGACTGCAGGCTGGACTGCTGCTAAAAATTACACATAATTATGTGAGAGAAAAATGAGATTTGCTTAAATCATGACATCACTGATTGGTGAATGTCCTTAAAAGAGTATCATAACAGAAACCTCACTCTGTTCTTTGCTGCTGGGGATTGTCCCTTTCAAAACTTTCCATGTCAGATTGGGGATCCAGTACATATGGCCTTAGTTTATGATGTGTCATTTTCAATAGAGAAACACTGCTTAACTTGTGACAACGACTTTGTGGCATGGCAGCAGTGGACACGGCGTCTAGAGTGCTGAGTTATGGAGGGCTGGGGTGGCCTCAAAGAGACGGTAGCAGAAATAAAGCATTTTGGACAGAAGCTGAAATGAGTGTTTTGATACTAGCATGGGATAAGTAAATATATTTAACTTGTAAAGCCATAAGAAGGACAATATAAAGGCTGGAAATGAACTTAACATTTGTTATAATTTCTAAACTCCTAATAATTTGTATTATGCACTTCCACTGGTTTTCTTATTCTCTTTATTTTAGTTTCATTGTATTGTCAATGAATACAGTAACTGTTGCAATATATAATGTTCATGTAAAAACAAAAATGTACAAGAGGTGACAAGCCTGAAGAAGAATAAAGCCAGCCACAGCCACATGTCGGTAAAGATGGTGTGTGCGCTAAATTGCATATATAGATGTTTTCGTGATGATGAAATGTTTTCATGTAAGCAGTCAGAAAATGATAACTTTAATCAAATCCCAAATTAAGATGAGCTTTCATGGAATACGGTTTTTGGGTGAGGCTGTTCAATCTGATTTAAAGTTTTTCCTACCTGCGTGCCTTCTGTATAAAATGCACCAAGAGAATTGTTTATTTAATCACCATCAGCAGGTATTGGCAGTGACTATGCATTTCTGTCATTGGTCCAGATCTGACTGGCTGTGCACTGCTGTCTTTGCTGGCTATGGAGTTGTACCTGAACCTGGTGTGATCGATGGACTTTGAGGATAGGATCAGTTTGCATCCAGAAGGTCAAAAAAGAAACTCTTCTCAAGGTAGGACTTTATTCCATTAAGTCTCCTCGGTCTGATTCAGTTTTGCTTGGTGGTTAGATGTTTGTTTATCATTGCAGTATTAAGAGCTGTGTTATTAGGGGGGTTATGGTGTCTGGCTTCTGTTTGGCTTGGTTGTGCTGCTCGTGATGCTTAATGAACATCAGTTCTGTTATGGATTCATCTCCATGTGACATTGTTTTCATAAGCTGCTGTTTACACAGACACATCAGCCTGTTGTTGTGCTCGTGGTCGGTGTTATTGCTCTTTGACAGACTGTTACCATTGTTACTATGAGTGGTGGAGTAGCTCTGTTAGTGTTGAAGTGGTGGTGGGTTGTAGCTGTTATCTAGAAAGGTTTTCATATCAAACTGTAATCATGCAGCTTAACACAAGTTAGGTGTGCGTGCTCTTTTCCTCTTTGAACATTCAGGCCAAATACTTTTTGATTGTTTCCGGTATCATTTGAAGATAGCACGTGGTGGCATCTACCATTAAAATGGAAATGGGGTATATATGCAGTTCAAACTATGGTATTTTACTTATACACACTGCAGTACTGTGGGTTAAAGTCCAGTATTTTGTTACAATGTATAAACAGTAAAATTGGAATAAAATGACTTGAAATGACATTTTAATGTGATGAAACCAGCTTAAAATGATTGAAGTTTCCAGTTTTGTTGAAAGCACATCAGTCATCAATGGATTTATTGACTCAGTTCCGTACTGCGTTGGATAAACAAGCAAGATGCATTTTTTTCAAATAGTTGAAGTGCATACTGCAAAGGTCAAAGCGCCTTATTTGTCAATGTATTTGTAATCTTGTAGTTTACCTTTATAAACCTACTATGTAAACTAACAACACTAACACTAAACTGCAGGTTCTTCTGACCAGTGGAGGGGGTGGCGCAAACCATCGTGCCACACAGTGTTGAGGTGGATTGTACTACAGTCAAAGTTTGAGAGGCTTACATAAGACTTTGGATATACTGGTCATACTCTGCTGCAGACAGAGTGGACTACTAGGAGAGCTGAATAATGCGTCCATGTTATGTGGGACAGAGTGTATAAAGAACTAAAAAGAATGAAATAAAAGTGATAACTCTGCTAACAATTAAAAGGTAACGTACCTTCAATTTAAGTTGCAATGCATGCCCAGTTTGAGGCTCTGGGTGGATAGTTCTTATACTAAAGTAGGGACCAGAACAGCTGCTTTATCTGACACTGAGCAAGCTGTCAGCTGCAAACTGAACTGTAGTCAGTTTGTTGTGTAAATGGATAAACATGACATATAGTGGAGTAACATGAGTCTGTGAGTGACAGCTGAGTTCAGATAAGTTGCAGAGTGAAAAACTCAACAAGGATAGCAGCAAAAGAGGTGAAGGCATAGCTTGTTTGTAATTAAGATGATGGCAGCTGCTCTGAAAGTCTTTAGTGAGGTTTCAAAGTATTGTAAGCATTTGTATACCTTTTATTTTTTTTATTGTTAGCGACTTTAGTTAATCCATCTGTTCATGCAGCAAGAAAGTGTGGAATGCAGGATTTAATATATAGAACTATTTTTTATCTAAGTGGAAAACATTCAAATCTGCCTTATTATGACTCCTCAGCTAAAGGTTGATTGCTACCAAACATAGCAGCTACAGTACCAGCAAAAGGCAGTATCCTCCCTGTGTCTGCAGGGGTTGCACAAGTACAGTTAAACTAGATTTTTCCCAAATATAAATTGCATGTAAGAGCCCTCAATTACAAAATAAACAGCAGAGTGGGAATGAGTCTGTAATAGAGTGGGACCGTGCATTTAGAGCACGGTTCGTTTGGTCAAAGGAAAATGGAGGTCAGGCCACTGTAATTTTGTGGATGCTTGACTTGGTGAAAATTACACTGCAGTGGAATTGCAATTGAGAGATGGTGCGAATATGCTTTTTATTGTAGAGAGAGTGCAAATTACCCTGCATAAGAACTTAATTTGTTTTACCAAACTGTACAGTGGAGAGAGATGAGAAATTTGGCAGAGAGTGATCAGGAGAGCGCCGGGAGGTCTCAGATCTGCATGTTCCTCTAATTGTGTCACATGCCTGCAAACACACGGTGTAATCCAAAAGCAGAGACGCACACTCACCATATTAAGCCACTGTGTTGTAATTTATACTTTGAAACAGCCCTTGATAGAAGTTGAGACAATGTTTGAAATACATTTCCTGGTCATAAGCCCCCCCGCAGAGCTCATTCACATCTGAGATCGAATCTAGTCATTCTCAAGCTGGCATGTAAAATGGTGTGTTTTAACCGAGCCACATTTTACCCATCGCATTTATGGAAAGCAAATATTGACTTGAAAAATGCTGGCAGTGTGACAACGCATGAATAATATCTTGGAACTATGAGTGATGACAACCACTAACAACTAGTTTGGAATCTAATTTGAGAGAGACTGCAAAAAACCCAAAATACTAAATGGCTAAATAGAATATCAGTCCCTGCAAAAAGCGACAATTTAAAATGGCTTCAGTGAAGTGCGTAAACTGTGCTGAAGCCCAGCCACACTGTTATTAGCATAACAAATTCACTAAAGTAAAGTCACTGATATATCATTAGACAGTAACAACTCTGGTTAAGGCTACATTTAATATCAAAGGCATCAAATTCAAACTAGAATGAGACTTAATTATATTGAGTAATGACAGAATTAAAAACAGT